>NC_084560.2:38245420-38342920 GCF_033978685.3 Nerophis lumbriciformis
TATTTAAAATCTAATTTTTTTTATTTCAACCACCCGACCCGACCCGACCCGCGGATAAAATCTAATTTTTTTTAATTTCATCCGCCCGATCCGCGGACTCCGCGGTTGTGCCCGCAAACCGCGCATCTCTAATATGTATACATACATTTTTTGGTAAAACCGATTTATACGAATAGTGTGGTGTACAAAACCGAGCTACCACTCTACTTCAAATGTGGTTACTGCCATATTGTGGAGTCAAAGCTACACCAGAGGTTATCTGAAGCTACAGCTTGTATTTCCAATATTTTAGAATCAAGAGACTGCAATGTCATTTTGCTTTTGTAGACCACGGTAGAAGGAAACCTTACTGTAAAGATGAGTTCTGGATGCTAACAATATGAAGTCTAACCTTGACTAAACTTCACAGTCCACTCACCTGAATTCCGGGCAGATCCTGCATCAGAAATTAGATTGTCGGACAACATCTCTGACTTCTCTCTTGCCGGTGTTGTGGGATCCACGGAAATTACAAACGTCCTTCCGCATCTTAATTTGCGATGTGCTCCAGAAGTCTCAGTGTTCTGTGGTTCATTGACAGTCGCGAAGAACTGGAACGGATCTTCAGCCTCTGCGGGTGCAACCACACTTACTGGTTTCTGCTCCTCACGGTCCCCTTTGGACCTGCTGCCCTCTCTGTCATGAGGTGGAAACACCATCCGAGTAACCGACAGCACCCTTTGACTTGGCTTCCTGGACCTCCTAATAGTGATGGTGGACCTTTTTTTTTCCGGGGACTCTTTCTCTGCAGGTAGCTCCTTGCTTTGTTTGGTTTTGCTGCGAGACTTAGGTTTTAATGACTGAGGAAGATTTACTTCCGGCGCAAGGTTATCTTTGTTTTTATACTCTGTGACTATCTCAGGAGTGCCACATTCAGTCATCTCCATGGTTGTATTGAAGACCACTAAGTTTTCCTGTGGCTCTTCAACCGTGACACAGGGAGGGCTGACATCGGTGGAGGGGGCGGGTGTTTCGGCGACCGCTGAAAAAGTTTGACATGGCACAGACGATATGGTTTCATCGTCGGGCTGAGACAACATGACTGATATTCTATCTGCGTAATCCCTTAAACAGCTGGACTTGGGGGACAACTTCATCTGGAGGGCATCTTGTTTCGGACGTTCGTCCCCGTTATCTGTCTTTGCTGTGACACAAATCACTATTGTCAGAGCAGATACTAGCACATACACTGAATATATAAGGGCAAAAGTATTGGGACATTCCACCAACATGAAGTCCGCCTCCACTCTTCTGGAAAGGCTTTCTACAAGATTTTGAAGTATGTGTCTGTGGGAATATACTAGTCTGAGTCTTAAATCCTGGCTTTTTGCAAGTAATTTATATTTCTAATTCACCGCATCTGTCCGTTTTCTCTACCTGTTCTGTTCAAGGTGAAGTAAGAGGCGTTTTCAACTGCATGAAAGTCAGCCAAGGCATTGTTCACACTGCATGTCAATTCCGATTTTTTGCACATATGTGACCTGTATCATATTTTTTTATGCCAATGTGAACAGTGCAATTCTGAATTTTTCAAATCAGACCTTCTTACGTATGTGGATATAAAATCTGATCTTTACCTGTATTTACCTGTGCGTTCACACTGCAGTTCATCCAACCAATACGTTGTCAAAAAACGATAAACGTCATAATTCTTCGCCAAACTAGTTGGTTGCAAAATAAATAGTTGACAAGTGAGCAGAAAACAGACAAAAACAAAGTGTTTTAAGAACTCACGTCAATATTCGTAGGGCTAGGCCACGGGTCGGCAACCCGCGGTTCTAGAGCCGCATGCGGCTCTTTAGCGCCGCCCTAGTGGCTCTCTGGAGCTTTTTAAAAAATGTATGAAAAATGGAAAAAGATAAGGGGAAACATTTTTTGTTTTGTTTTAATATGGTTTCTGTAGGAGGACAAACATGACACAAACCTCCCTAATTGTTATAAAGCACACTGTTTATATTAAACATGCTTCACTGATTCGAGTATTTGGTGAGCGCCGTTTTGTCCTACTAATTTTGGCGGTCCTTGAACTCACCGTAGTTTGTTTACATGTATAACTTTCTCCGACTTTCTAACACGTGTTTTATGCCACTTCTTTTTCTGTCTCATTTTGTCCACCAAACTTTTAACGTTGTGCGTGAATGCACAAAGGTGAGCTTTGTTGATGTTATTGACTTGTGTGGAGTGCTAATCAGACATATTTGGTCACTGCATGACTGCAAGCTAATCGATGCTAACATGCTATTTAGGCTAGCTATATGTACATATGGCATCATTATTCCTCATTTGTAGGTATATTTGAGGTCATTTAGTTTCCTTTAAGTCATCTTAATTCAATGTATATCTCATGACACACTATCTGTATGTAATATGGCTTTTAATTTTTTGCGGCTCCAGACAGATTTTTTTTTTGTATTTTTGGTCCAATATGGCTCCTTCAACATTTTGGGTTGCCGACCCCTGGGCTAGGCGATATGGCAAAAAAAATTGTCTTGATTAATTTTTTCATATCATCCGATCTCGAATTTTTATTTTTTTTAAGATTTTGATATAAAAATGCCTTTTCTGATTAAATTAGTGGGTGTATTTACTCTCCCAGTCTGGACAAATACAGTCACATAGACGTTCTCTGAGTGCCTGCAAGTCCGTATTCTGGGCAGGATTACTGGTGAGCTGCAGCAGATAGTAAAACTAAAACTAAAGCTGCTCCTTTTTTAAATGTTGTTTCAACTTCTGTGCTAGTGTTAGTCATTTTTCATTAGTTATTCTGGGCTGCACTTCCAGCTGTGTAAGGGGGAAGAGGCACAACGCGATTAAACATTAGTTGCGTCGTGAGGAGACTGACTTTTGCGACGGTGGAACGAGATAGTCGTGTACACACACACTTTTACTCAAACGTACACAAACACGCATACATACAGGATCACGATCAATAAAGGTGGATTCTTCTGTGCAGCATTATCACAAGAATCATTGCCTTCCTACTGTTTACTACTGCGGTAATTTCTAACAGACATGTCCGCCATGTTTGATCAAGGAAATATTCTAGCAGCTTAAAACCATGATCGAACTCAAATTAATTGCGATCAACGATCACGGTGATCACATAATCGCCCAGCTCTAGTTCCACCACTGCTGGCCAAAATGCTTGCCCTTTTCCTTCGGCCTTTCTTCTTCTATGTTTAGAAAATGTTGACTTTAATTGCAAAAAATCCTTCAAATTGCCACAAATGAGTCAGGACTGAGACCTACTAGAATTGGAACCATGTTTACTTCCGTAAACACTGCAGCACGTGTGACGTCCTGATTGCATGCGGGTCAGTTTGCGTTCACATTGGACATCGTATTTTTTTTCGTAATGTGAATGACTACATAAGAAGATTGAAACAAAAAAAAAATCATAATTGGACATCCTACGCTTCAGTGTGAACCACTAATATGTCCAGGAAATTCAAAAGGTGTTGACCTTGAGGGTGGGTTTTGTGACTACAATTTTTTAAATGTAAATTAATGATACAAGTTATAGATGTCTTCATTTTAAAATATAAATTCAAAGGGCTGGGGGAATCCCTGACTGTTCCTGTACTGTACCTGTTGGTATGCCATCGATGTAGCTCAACTGGGCCAATCTTACCGTGCCTCAGACTTAAATCATGGCACGTTTTGGCTCATGCTCGCACACTTTCACATGCACATGTATGGCGTCACATTAGTGCCAAAAATCCGAGCGCATAAAAACTGTTATCGCGTGCTGATTCTCCACTTCGTGCGCGCGCGCGACACCCTTTTGCGCGCGCACACACACATATATATATTTATTATATTTATTATTATATTAAAAAGGCACCACGCGCGTGCAAAAAGGCACCACACGCACGCGACGCCTTTCTGCGCGCTCTCTGTGTACTCCTGGCATCTCTCCTCGCGCTGTCATGTTTCTTTTTGGCACTTTGGGGGCGGGTATGCTTAGACGGCCCCTTCTTTCTGATTGATCAGGCGAAAAATGCTGAAAAAATGCTCAGAGCCAATCAGAAGTATAGCAGGGCGGGTCATCGTCAATATGTATCAAGATTTACGGAGGAAGAAGTGGATAAAAAATTGTCGCGTGCTGATGAAGGTTATTTCATACCACATAAACACAATACAGGGTAATACAAAATGTGACCCAAATAAATAATAAGACAACAATCACCATAATCACATCTTTCAGCCAGAACTGGTCCACCAGCAATAACATCCAACCATAACATTATTTTATATTTTCACTTCTTCTTGAACATTTGTTTTCTAATTTATGGAATTTCTTTTGATTCAGCCATAAAATTAATGAAATCATCTTTGAATTTTGTTTTTAAAATGTTAAAAATAGCTTTTCCCGGGCGCAGCCACCGCTGCTGCCCACTGCTCCCCTCACCTCCCAGGGGGTGATCAAGGGTGATGGGTCAAATGCAGAGAATAATTTCGCCACACCTAGTGTGTGTGTGACAATCATTGGTACTTTAACTTTAACTTTAATAATGTATTCTGAAACAGTTTAAAATAATCAGAGAACTGACTAACACTGACCCTACACAACTATGTTGCACAATTAAGTCTTTTTTTTTTTAAAGCGAAAGAGGTCATTTCAACAGGTACAGCATCCTATGTCATATCTACATGTAATAAGATTTGTAACAAGGCAAACCGTTTGTAAATTGGTCGAAAATCGAGCAAGTTATGGTAATTTAATTAGTACATGTACCATTGACATCAATGTAATGATTGAGGCTAGCTGTCTGAGGTAAGATGGCTACAACGTTGCTACGCTGGAGAATGATTGGTCATATGAAAAATGCTCAGAGCCAATCAGAAAGAAGGGGCCGTCTAAGCATACCCGCCCCCAAAGTGCCAAAAAGAAACATGACAGCGCGAGGAGAGATGCCAGGAGTACAAAGAGAGCGCGGAGAAAGGCGTCGCGTGCGCAGAAAGGTACCGCGCGCACGCAAATGGGTGTCGCGCGCGCGCACGAAGTGGAGAATCAGTGCGCGATAACAGTTTTTATGCGCTCTGATTTTTGGCACTAATGTGACGCCATACACATGCTCAACATAGCATAGCAAACTAACTCAACAGCACCTCTGCTGGTTGCAGCCAAGGAGTGCACTCCCATTTTGTCCCGATTGCTTGAAGACACAAAACATCAACAAATAAACGCCTACCTTGTGCGGCAGGTATAGTCATCAAAAGGGCCTTCTCTCCCAGACTGCTTGTGATTTTGGCTCAAACTAACCAAACTGTGAGGTGTGGCCCAACACTTTTGCCCATATGGTGTGATGTCGCTTCCCAACCGTAGTAAATAGTTGACTTGGTGGGTCCGGTGATGACGCCCAGAGGCTCGGCATCGTTATGAAAGTCCGCTGCTTTTTCTGGGCCGGCGTACAATGAATCCACAGCAACTTCAGGAAGAGCTGGAAGGCTGTGAGGAGGTTTAGAAAGAGGGCATGTGTAATATACAGTAAAGTAGATGCTAGCCGCATATACACACATTTCTATACTCTGCTATAAATGGTAAATTAAAGAAAACAAATCAACTTAAATAGAAAATGGTTTGATGGCGCTATTAGCGAAGGCAAAAAGAGTGTCACAGCTAAGAATTCAACAGTGCGCCTTGTAGATATTGCGGATAGGCAATTATTTCATCCGCAACCGCTTCACAAAAGTCGTCAACCATCCGCATCCACCCGAACTAACAATTTAATCAAAACCGCACCCGCCCGTTGTTATATATCTAATATAGACGATGCAAGGCATTAGTGAGGTTATAAAGCTTTTGCCTGTTAAAGAAAGGAGACTGATCCAATGTAGCAGAGACATTCAATGCGTGCCACGCTGTCACGGCCCAGACGCACACTAGTGCGCAATCATCTGGGAGCCGCGCTGAGCGTACCGGCCTCCAAGCGCGCTCGCGCCACTCAAACTGCTGCAGGCAGCTGCGTTCTATCTTGTTTTAACATCCTGTGGCACTCTTCTGGGATCACGGTGGACGAAACTGCTCATGCTCAGGGTGTTTGTGGAGGTTCGGGGTTTTGCACTAATGTGATGCACCATGTTAGATGTCCCGGTTTTGTGACTGTCGTAGACATAAACAGTGTCGCAGTTCTTGCAAATCACGTAGCCAGCATTACTATCATCCTGATTTACAACCTCATAAAAACGAGTCCACGCTGAACTTTTCTGGCCTTTTTTCCCCCTGGTCTTTAGTATTCCCTTTTTTAGTTTGTCGCGTACCACGTTTGCTGCCGGCGTTGCCATCTCTTTTTTTTTCTTCTTCTGTTGTGGCATATGCTGCAGGTGCCTGCTCGTTTTTCGTATGTGGGTAACAACATTTAACTATGTATATATATTTCCGAATTGGTTTAACTGCCACCCGCCTGAATCTATTTAAAATCTAATTTTTTATTTATTTCAATCGCCCGACCCGACCCGCGGATAAAATCTAATTTTTTTTTATTTCAACCGCCCGACCCGCGGATAATCCGCGGTTGTGCCCGCAAACCGCGCATCTCTAGCGCCTTGTCTTTCAAGTCAACTGAAGCAACAGCAAGGTGTGCACGCCCAGCTCGCGTCCCACCTATTGAATATGCGTGGTGGTCAAGCTAGCTCTGTTCTCAATGGGTACGAAGCGCCATTTAGCCTTTCTCGAAGAAAACATGCCCTATGCTTGTGTTGTTCTCTGCGGTACGAATCGTTTAAAAAGGATCAAAGTTTTTTCAGATTTCCTCGAGAGGTAATCAAAAAGGGCGGAAGAGTGCAAGATTTTACAAAACATTGACGAGAAAAACAGCTCACACTCCAGTCTAAGGGAACAGGGTCAAAGAATGCATGAGTTTGCAGTGATCACTTCGTTAAAGGTTTGTTTGATATACTTTTAATGGTTATTATTTCCCATTGAAGTATTATCTTTATTATTTGTATTTCTTAAACACATGTTTGCTGCGAGTGTTTCAAAAAGCACCAACTCGACAAGTCTAAATAAAAGAAAGCAAATGTGAGCAAAACCTAAAAGAGTTAAGCTTTTACCAAAGGCAGCAATCATAAATGAGTCTTTCAGCACATACACAATGTTGACATCTATAGTTATATTTTGATAAAGACATAAACAACCATCAATAGACGCAAAATTAAATCATGAAATGCAACCATACCCAAGCAAAAAGGATGCATATTTATCTGGGAGAGTCAGCCACACACAAAGAAGTTGTAGACCTCCATGCTTTTCAAATTTCCATCTGTTTTGTCGTGTAGACTGGCGTCTGCAGCACAATAGCTCGATATGTCTGGGAACGCGGCCAACGTATAATCATCAATATCACTCGACAAATCTTTTTTTGATAAAGTATAGGGATCTATTCCATTGCATAGTTTGAGTTTTTTGCTGGTATCTGCTTTTTGTAGGAAGATTTAAGCCTCTTTTGTCTAACTTTGTGCGCTGCCTGCTGTACAACAGCCATCTTGGATTGGTTGACCACCACTGGTTTTCACTTCCGGGAAGAAGTCACGTGACCGATAGTTCTCAAACTTTTTTCACCAAGTACCACCTCAGAAAACACCTGGCTCTCCAAGTACCACCATAATGACCAAAATTAAAATACAGTAGCGTCGTAAGCCTACATATTCATAAAAAACAAGGCACAAGTTTTATTTAACAAGTATATTTAATATTTTGGCCACTGTAACGGTACACACAGTTTGAACAGTAACACTGTGTTTGAATATTTATTTCAGTGATTCTTTGTTGTACCACTCGTTTTAGAATGACTGCAATAGACAATACCTTATGCCTTAATGTGTAAAACTGAATTTAAAATGTGTTTCATAGCTTAAGAGTATCAAAATATGCATTATAAGGGCTATTTACAGGCACCTCTTTAAAAACTGACCTTGAAACTGGGGGAATGTCAAGATCACCAGGAAGAATGTTGTGGTCCTCATCTAGTTTAGGGACATCCTGAAAGGGATAAATACATACATCTAAAATAGTTTTTATTTGCAACTAATTTTCATTAATATGTAATTGAATCATAGAAAGCAGTCCTTGTCTCATTATTGGACTTTGAACAAGCACTGCATTGCATTTTAAAATATAAACGCAGCAAAAACAACTGCTGCTTGTCTTTAAGAAGTACCACACTACTGCTCGCTAGTGTTACCAATTGTGAGTTATATAGAGAACACTCAAACTCTCTTCTTTTATTTAATCACAAATATTGAAATTCAATGACTTGGTGCATTGACAAATAGCTAAAATGTTTGTACAAAGTAAATTATAACCTGCTACCCAAGAATGTACAACAATTCTTCTCAACAAAAGAGGAGAAATAAAAGCTTCGAGAAAAATCCAAATTAAAACATCTGTTTGCACGTACAACACTTAAAACCTTTAGCATATCAGTATGTGGAATGAAAATAGGGAATGGATTAAGCAAGGAAGTCAGACAATGTACGAATATGATCCAGTTTAAGAAACGGTTCAAACTCGAAGTGTTCACAAAGTACAAAGAAGAATCTTGATAAACACATTGAACCCTATTTTTTTAAATGATAAACTTATTCATTTTGTTGGTGAACCATAAATATTGCCTATCGTTCACAATTATTATGGGTGGGTTTTTTTGCATTCTAAATATTAATGCGATCCAAAGTTCGCTTACAATGGACCTTATGGGAGCCGTTCCATTCCGCCTATAAAGCCCTTAAAAAAAACATCCAAACACCTCCATTATGGTTTTATATACATGATGTAAGTATATATGTAATGTAGTAACTCTTATTTATAATAACATTTAATAGTGTATTTCGATCATTTTAAGCATACACGGCGCATTAATTTCAAAAACGCATCACAACTACCCGGTACCCATTTTCGGGTCCTAAATGGCTGTCAAAAATGTACTAACTTGTCGGAATACCTACTCAAACTTCTTCTGTGCAGGTAAGACGCATGATTCATGATCTACAATAAACTTACAGGCAGCGAGGAAGCAGCAGACCACTCGATGACGTAAACATAGGCACACACGGTAGTGATCATGTCGCCGCTAAAAATAGTTTGTCTGTGTTAGCGCTTAAAATAACAATATTAGGTTAATATTTAAGTCACAAAATGTAAATGGAGTATTGTTGGCGCTTTTTGAATGGTTATTTGATGGATTTTATGGGCGAATTAGTAGAGCTCCCATTGGCCACGCTGTAAGTGGACTTTTATTTATGTTTATTTAATACTTAGAATGCATTAAAAAAAAAAATCCATCTGTCATGTCTTTCATGATTGTGAACTATAGGCAAGATTCCCAAAAAAGTACAGTTCCCCTTTTAACTATTTATGAACAAAAACTTTGAATTATTTATAGTTATAATTATTTACTTGCTCATTGTATATTCATTTATTTATTCACTGTTGTGTTACAAATGGAGAACAAACAAGTGGGTTGAAACTGCTATAATACTAAAAGGGGTAGGATTAAATAAGCTCTGCTTCTTCCTACTCCTTTTCGGACATGCTGTACTGAAACAACTGGAAATATGTGATGCATTACATTTAAACTGTCTGCATGTTTCAAATAAACTGACACGACCAACCAAGACTTCCATATTTGTTTAAAACCCTGCTTCTAAACATCACAACGATTCCATATCGTTTAAAGTTAAAACCCCGAGGGCTGACTACCTAATGCACAAATATTATCGGAGACGACAAAACCTGAAAGTCTTGTCCGGGTCGACGTCTTTCCATTTGAAATATTGCTAACATGACTTTTCTGTGCGTTTTCACAGTAGAACTGTTCTCTAATGAAATACCCGGGGGGATAAGTAATCCATGAGATGTTCAAGCATTATTGCTTTGTGTTCCTGGGAGAAAGAAACTCAGGCCACACTAAATATGAACACATTATTTGACTTACGTCATCCGAGAATAATTCCATCACCTTGTCCAAGTTATTCAGCGTATCACTGTACAGATTCTTCAAGATGACTGTCTGTGAGGCAACAAAAACATGGTCAGCGTCTGGGCGTGCTTGTGGAACCTCCACAGTCCAATGCCCTTCAAGGTTTTGGGGACCAAAGACCACACATGACGATAACTACCGACTGCAGCGTACAGAAAAGTGGGACATGCATCTCATTCCCTACTGCCAAATTTACATAAGTAACAACAAACCCCACAAAATCAGGGGTCTACAATTATTGTGAAGAGACAATCCACCCAAGCACACGCGGTAAACCCCTTTCTTCATGCCTGCAGTACATTAAGATAATGGTGAAGAATACAGTTTGTTGTTTTGTGTACAGTGTTTCCCTTCGGGAGGAGGAGGGGCGGGGGGGTAAAACTCATTTTAATTGAGAGCCACATCCCAGTTATGGCTGCCTTCCAAAGGGCCGCGCCGTTCAGTTACTTATTTCGTTCATTAAAAAAAATAAAACAAAAAGGAAGAAAGGTTTACTTTTTTTTTTTAATACAAAAAGGGATTTACATTGTTTTATTCCACTATCAAGTTTAAAAGTACCAATGATTGTCACACACACACACTAGTTGTGGCGAAATTATTATCTGCATTTGACCCATCACCCTTTATCACCTCCTAGGAGGTGAGAGGAGCAGTGAGCAGCAGCGGTGGCTGCGTCCGGGAATCATTTTTTGGTGATTTAACCCTCAATTCCAACCCTTGATGCTGAGTGTCAAGCAGGGAAGTAATGGATCCCATTTTTATAGTCTTCGGTATGACTCGGCCGTGGATTGAACTCACAACCTAACGATCTCAGGGCAGACACTCTGACCACTAGGCCACTGAGCAGTTTCCATAAACTAACACCTCTGACTGAAATACTAAGTTCTTACCAATGTCACTGTTCTAAAACTAGATCAGGGGTCGGCAACCCAAAATGTTGAAGGAGCCATATTGGACCAAAAATACAAAAACACATCTGTCTGGAGCCGCAAAAAATTAAAAGCCATATTACATACAGATAGTGTGTCATGAGATATAAACTGAATTAAGAGGACTTAAAGGAAACTAAATTACCTCAAATATAGCTACAAATGAGGCATAATGATGCAATATGTATAGAGATGTCCGATAATATTGGCCGATAAATGCTTTAAAATGTAATATAAAAAATTATCGGTATCGGTTTTTTTTTATTATCTGTATCGTTTTTTTTTATTTTTATTAAATCAACATAAAAAACACAAGATAAACTTACAATTAGTGCCCCAAACCAAAATAACTCCCTCCCCCATTTACACAAAGGGTTTTTTTCTTTCTGTTATTAATATTCTGGTTCCTACATTACAGTATATATCAATATATATCAATACAGTCTGCAAGGAATACAGTCCGTAAGCACACATGATTGTGCGTGCTGCTGGTCCACTAATAGTACTAACCTTTAACAGTTAATTTTACTCATTTTCATTAATTACTAGTTTCTATGTAACTGTTTTTATATTGTTTACTTTCTTTTTTATTCAAGAAAATGTTCTTCATTTATTTATCTTATTTTATTTTATCTTCACCATACCTGGTTGTCCAAATTAGACATAATAATGTGTTAATTCCACGACTGTATATATCGGTATCGGTTGATATCGGTATCGGTAATTAAGAGTTGGACAATATCGGAATATCGGATATCGGCAAAAAGCCATTATCGGACATCCCTAAATATGTACATATGGCTAGCCTAAATAGCATGTTAGCATCGATAAGCTTGCAGTCATGCAGTGACCAAATATGTCTGATTAGCACTCCACACAAGTCAATAACATCAACAAAACTCACCTTTGTGCATTCATGCACAACCTTAAAAGTTTGGTGGACAAAATGAGACAGAAAAAGAAGTGGCATAAAACACGTCCTAGGAAGTCGGAGAAAGTTATGCATGTAAACAAACTACGGTGAGTTCAAGGACCGCCAAAATTAGTAGGACAAAACGGCGTTCGCCAAATACTCGAATTAGTGAAGCATGTTTAATACAAACAGTGAGCTTTATAACAATTAGGGAGGTTTGTGTCATGTTTGTCCTCCTACAGAAACCATATTAAAACAAGAAATATATTTTTTCCCCCTCATCTTTTTCCATTTTTCATACATTTTTGAAAAAGCTCCAGAGAGCCACTAGGGCGGCGCTAAAGAGCCGCATGCGGCTCTAGAGCCGCGGGTTGCCGACCCCTGAACTAGATGTATTAAAGATCTCAGTTCCTATCAGATTATAACAGTAAATAATTAATGAATATAAATACATAATCGCCTCATAATATTACACAATTGCCTAGGCATTTCTTATATTTTTACCTACAAATTGATGGATAACTCGCTTTGAAATCATAAGGTGACAAACAGATATTTAAGAATTTATTTTTACAAAAAAATTACAATACAGTATATAATTGTTTCATGACATGCATATATTTTTTCTGTCAAAATGGAAAAAAATACATTTAGTAAAAAGATAAGATACTTAATTGATGTGTATTATTTCCAGACTTTCATGGGCCAAGTGAAATAACGTGGCAGGCCAGATCTGGCTCCTGTGCCTTACATTCTTTTATTTGTGGTGGCTGCCACTGATAAATTTAAACCGCCTCAAATAGATTTGGCACTATTAGAAAGCGGTGTGCATCGTACCTCTTCTTCTAAAATCTCAAACACGCCTGGTCTACCAGAGAATAAGAAGACGTTACGAGCAATCAGTGTTGCCAATTTAACGAGTGTTCAGACCAACTTTCCGGCTGCGCGACTGTGCGCTGCTAACGCTCTAAGCCGCGCACAAAATAAAATCCAATAACACACCATTTTTTCCTGTAGAACTTTGCAATGCAACTCTGTGAGTGACAGATGACAAGCGGCCACAACATTGTTCGTAAAAGCTGTTCAAGTATTGTAACGTCTGACAAGACGCTTTAAAAAGGACAGGAGGTCCATTGATAATTTTATTGAGCAAAACTGTTTGTCAGCTATAACCACACCAAAAACATTTGTAGAAAACTTTTATCTAGAAAAACTGGTCATATCATCAGCAGCCGCTTGCTCTCCCTCACCTGCACCAACACAAGCAATCATGGCACTGAGACACTGATGCGTTTACAGCCACACAAAAAGTCGGACAACTCCGACACCAAACAAAGTGTAAATGCCAGGTCATGCCCAATCACACGTGTGCTTATTCTACTGTCATTTATTAAGACTGTTAATTTATGAATATTCATCATGAAATGCTGTAAGTAGATTACAGAAATGCTAATTAAAAATACATATAAAGTTACAGGAATGCACACTTTATCCCATGCTTACATCTCATTGTGCAACATGTATATGAAATGCGATATCTGAAAGGGGTACAAATTATTTCCAAAGTAGGACCTCCACCCAGACATACAATACTAGTAACCTGACTCTCGCCAGATCCTTGTAGTTCGCTGAGCTCCACACAAGGATCTGGGCTCGAGGGCATTGCAAACTCCTTCAAGATAGCAAAAAATAATGAACCGATCAGGATTGCCGGGCGGGATTTCATAGATGTGACGTAGCGCCGAAGCGACTGTTTGATTCAAACAACAATGGCGGCACGCAGGGAGGAGTCGTGGGCTGACATTGATTCTGCTATTGCAACTGTTTTGTTGAATCTATCGAATATTAATTCTTTAAAAGATGAACAGAGAATGGTTTTGAAAGCATTTACCGTATTTTTCGGATTACAAATCGCTCCGGAGTATACGTCGCACCGGCCGAAAATGCATAATAAAGAAGGAAAAAAACATATACGTCGCACTGGAGTATAAGTAGCATTTTTTGGGGAAATGTATTTGATAAAAGCCAACACCAAGAATAGACACTTGAAAGGCAATTTAAAATAAATAAAGAATAGTGAACAACAGGCTGAATAAGTGTACGTTATATGAGGCATAAATAACCAACTGGTATGTTAACGTAACATATTATGGTAAGAGTCATTCAAATAACTATAACATATAGAACATGCTAGGGATGTCCCGATCCAGGTTTTTGCACTTTCGATCTGATACCGATATTGTTTTTGCACTTCCGATCCGATACCGATACTGACCGATACTGGCCTATCCGAGCATGTATTAAAGTTTAAAGTTATTTAGCCTACTTAGTTGTCAGAATCATGTTGAAAAGGGTTTTAGTACTCTTGATAACAACAAGCCAGCTGAATTAGGGGAGTTTGAATAATACACAATGGTTGGTAACAAGAAACTGACCTGTTTATTCAAGAATAAACACAAAATAGACAAAATTATACATGACAAACAGAAATGGCATCATTGAAACTGGGGCTGGGCGATATGGCCTTTTTTTAATATTGCGATATTTTAAGGCCATATTGCGATACAAGATATATATCTCGATATTTTGCCTTAGCCTTGAATGAACACTTGATGCATATAATCACAGCAGTATGATGATTCTATGTGTTTTGATTGATTGATTGAGACTTTTATTAGTAGGTTGCACAGTGAAGTACATATTCCGTACAATTGACCACTAAATGGTAACACCCCAATAAGTTTTTCAACTTGTTTAAGTCGGGGTCCACTTAAATTGATTCATGATACAGATATATACTATCAGATATATACTATCATCATAATACAGTCATCACACAAGATAATCACATTGAATTATTTACATTATTTATAATCCAGGGTGTGGAGGGGGGCGCCGGATGTAAGTGTCAAAAAGACAGCCAAAAGAGTTTGATAAGAGAATAAATCTAAAGTTAAAATATAGGGTAGAAATGCACCCATTTGCAGGAAATGTAGTCTTGATTTTCAAAATTTTCTTTCAAGGCTTGCATGTCTACATTAAAACATTCTTCTTCATACTGCATTAATATATGCTACTTTTAAACTTTCATGCAGAGAAGGAAATCACAACTAAAAAAAAATCACTAATTTTTTCATACGGTGTTGATCTGGAAATTTTTGCCTCTGCATTTTGATGGTGTGGACGTGTGGCACCGAATGGAGATAAGCGTCTCGACAGACGTTATAATATTTGAACAATGATGACGAAAACTGTTTTCTCTGTCGTGTCCGTGTGTCGAAAATTGTTATGCGCTTATTTTTTTATTTGATTTTGTGCGTGGCATATAATTGCTATGCGCAGAGGACGTTTAAACAGTGCGCAATTGCACAAGCGCGCACCTTAGAGAGAACGTTGGTCACACGGCTGCGCTAGCATCACAGCTAACGTTAGCCATGCTGCTACCTCTCTGCTCGGGGAGGACGTATACGTATGTGACGTATGACGTGACAGTATGTGACGTGTGTAAGAAAGTGCGCTTGCTGTCTGTGAGAAGCACAGACACAGAAAAGAGTGAGAAGATCCTGTCGTGTAATGCCAGCAGCTAAAAGCAACTGCGTGAGAATCCACAGACCTGTGGATGTGTTGAAGGTGTGCTGGAAAATGCGGAACGGAAATAGGGAGCAGCAGAAAAGTGGAATGTACTATAGGTGCGTTGGAAAACACGGAGCGGAGTTTGTTTTTTTTAACTGGATCTGGATCGGCATTTTCCCATGCCTTGCCGATACGCATTTTTTTGCAAATATCGGCGGCCGATCCGATCCAAATATCGGATCGGGACATCCCTAATAGTAACCTGACTCTCGCCAGATCCTTGTAGTTCGCTGAGCTCCACACAAGGATCTGGGCTCGAGGGCATTGCAAACTCCTTCAAGATAGCAAAAAATAATGAACCAATCAGGATTGCCGGGCGGGATTTCATAGATGTGACGTAGCGCCGAAGCGACTGTTTGATTCAAACAACAATGGCGGCACGCAGGGAGGAGTCGTGGGCTGACATTGATTCTGCTATTGCAACTGTTTTGTTGAATCTATCGAATATTAATTATTTAAAAGATGAACAGAGAACGGTTTTGAAAGCATTTACCGTATTTTTCGGATTACAAATCGCTCCGGAGTATACGTCGCACCAGCCGAAAATGCATAGTAAAGAAGGAAAAAAACATTATTACGTCGCACTGGAGTATAAGTCGCATTTTTTGGGGAAATGTATTTGATAAAAGCCAACACCAAGAATAGACATTTGAAAGGCAATTTAAAATAAATAAAGAATAGTGAACAACAGGCTGAATAAGTGTACGTTATATGAGGCATAAATAACCAACTGGTATGTTAACGTTACATATTATGGTAAGAGTCATTCAAATAACTATAACATATAGAACATGCTATATGTTTACCAAACAATCTGTCACTCCTGATCGCTAAATCCCATGAAATCTTATACGTCTAGTCTCTTACGTGAATGAGCTAAATAATATTATTTGATATTTTACGGTAATGTGTTAATAATTTCACACATAAGTCGCTCCTGAGTATAAGTCGCACCCCCGGCCAAACTATGAAAAAAACTGCGATTTATAGTCCGAAAAATACGGTAATCACTTATATTACAAAATAATCTCATGGAAATGACTGCGCTCATTTGATTATAATGAGACATTTAACTTGTTATGATGTTATGTTGAGCACAGGTGTGCACGTCTGATGTTGCTCACGTGCTCCACTGAATGCTCAGGGAGTTTTGCGTTTGCTCACACATGAAAATTTAGAAGGAACATTGATTCAGACCCGTCCAGATACTGGTAGATAATTATCTTATTATTTATCAGTTGACTTATTTTTAAACGTATGTCAATGAAGAACATTAAAAAAATTTGAAAATATCGACTGTACATTTTGTAAAGGGTTCAATAATGGGAACTGTTCGACCCCTTAACAGATTATTTATATTTCTAAAGTTTCCTGGGAAAATTTGGGACTGTGATTAAATACAAAGGTTTCGATGTACTTGGTAATTACATGTGTATGTGTCTTAAAATGAAACATAGCCCCACCAGTTTCCTGTGCTTGTACTTCAAGGTGGCCCTCTCAAAGCACAGCACCTCCACTTCTTTCGTCAGGTTGACGATTTGCATCTGCAGCAGCATGCTCCTCTGCTTCTCAGCCTGCAGGGCCAGGGCCAGCGCCTTGTTGTTGTTCTTCAGGGAGACCTTGAAGAAGGAGGAGGAGGTGTCTGGGGTGGCAGAGAACAAGCCGGTAAGTTGTATGTCAAGGCACAATAAAACCAAAAGACACTCAGGAGACTCACTGAATATCTTGTTTTTGATCTTGGATGCTATAACTGTAGTCTGTTTGGAAGCCTTGGCCGGCGTCCATGTCCTTTGATGCAACATGATTGACACATGAACACATTAGCTGAAATATAAGAGAAGCAGTGGTTCTTCGATTAGTTACTAATCCAGGCAAGTTTGCAGGTCAAACTAGTAGCAGTGGAACAATTTATTAGCAGTGTTGGGACTAACGCTTTACTAAGTAACGCGTTACTGTAACGCCGTTAGTTTTGGCGGTAACTAGTAATCTAACGCGTTATTTTTTATATTCAGTAACTCAGTTACCGTTACTACATGATGCGTTACTGCGTTATTTTACGTTATTTTTTATGTAGTATTGGCTAGAAACTGAGGATCTGATCGTGTTTTATGGCAGCGAAGCAATGACATGCTTCTGATTCTTCCTCTGCGCTCTCTGTGTGTGTGTGTGTCTGGGTGCGGGGAGGGGGGGAAGGGGGTGCGCAATATAACGTAAATCGTTGGCCAACAAAAAAGTAACCACAGAACACTATACGCCTATACGGTATAGTGTTCTGTGGTTACTTTTTGGTTGGCCAAGCGGACGTGACGACGGGCTGTCCTCACTCAGGTCCGCACGGACCTGGAGGGGGCGTGCCTTAAGTCCGGCTGAAAATCGGGAGGAATTTGGGAGAATGGTTGTCCCGGGGAGAGGCACTGAAATTCGGGAGGGTTGGCAAGTATGAGATATTCTCACTTCTTTTCTTTTGCCGAGCACAAAGAAAATAACATTTTAGTTAAATGTAAGTTGTGTCTTGGATCAAAGATCCCGTTTACTGCCCAAAACAACAATTCAAATCTGCCTGGTTAGGCTCTGTGTATGTCACGTGTGCCTTCCTTAGGTGAAGCCAGCTTTACAGCTATGTTGTTGATTGATTGATTGATTGAAACTTTTATTAGTAGATTGCACAGTACAGTACATATTCCGTACAATTGACCACTAAATGGTAACACCCCAATAAGTTTTTCAACTTGTTTAAGTCGGGGTCCACTGATTCATGATACAGATATATACTATCAAATATATACTAACATCATAATACAGTCATCACACAAGATAATCATCAGGGTGTATACATTGAATTATTTACAATCCGGGGTGTGGAATATGGAGGACGAGGGGTGGGTGGGGGGGAGGAGGGTATCAACACTTCTGTCATCAACAATCAGCATCAACAATTGCATCATCAGAGAAATGGACATTGAAACAGTGTAGGACTGACTTGGTAGGATATGTACAGCAAGTAGTGGACACAGAGAGAGAGATCAGAAAGTATAAGAAAAAGTGTCTACATTTAATTATTTACAATCCGAAGAGGTATTATGTGGAAGGGAGGGTGTTAGTTTAGGGTTGTAGTTGCCTGGAGATGTTCTTTTAGTGCGGTTTTTAAGGAGGACAGAGATGCCCTTTATTTTACACCTGTTGGGAGTGGATTCCATATTGAAGTGGCATAGAAAGAGAATGAGTTAAGACCTTTGTTAGTTTGGAGTCTGGGTTTAACGTGGTTAATGTTAGTGTTAGTGTTATTATGCTGTTTGTTACTTATGTATGTTATGTTGCAGCTATTTAAAATAGTTTTGTCAATTTGTTCTGGCCTGAAATAAATTGGCCCTTTGAAACATATCTTTGTCTTTGTGTGTTGTATGTAGAGCACATTGCTTAGCAGAGTTCAGTGATGCAAATGTATGTCAAGTTGATCAACAGATTGTATTATTCTCCAGTGCAATAACAGTACGAAAATGAAGGCTAAAAGGGCATTAATGGGAGCTTTAAAAAAAAAAAGTAGAAGAAGTAACTAAATAGTTACTTTTCACAGTAACGCATTACTTTTTGGTGTAAGTAACTGAGTTAGTAACTGAGTTACTTTTGAAATAAAGTAACTAGTAACTGTAACTAGTTACTGGTTTTCAGTAACTAACCCAACACTGTTTATTAGGCATCAGCAATTCAAAATGGGAGTGAACCTATTGTTTCAAATGGAAGGTTAAAGCGGTCTATAGCTTCCATAAGTCTATTTAACATGATTGGACGGTGTTTTCTAGTAAAATGATGACTTTCATTCAGACGTCATTTAGCATTTAACGGCTAGCATTGGCTTCGACACTCCGAATTCCATTTGAATGAGCGATGCTCAGTAGCGCTCGCGACTAACTACCTTAATTACAAAAATGTTCATACTTACCGGCTAAACCCCGTTTTCGAGTAGATTTTCTTAATGCGAAGCGAACAATTGGAGAGAGAGACAAATAGGTAACAATGAATTACAGAATGACTCCCAAACTACCGCCAACCTCCATCTTATTTTTAGGTTAACAAATTTGGCCGCGCTTCCGGTTGTCAACATCTGGAGAGCCAATCAAAATCGAGTAGGGTGGATTAACTTGGCTCCTGGGTTTGTCTGCTCAGGCTGTGTATGCCTTAACATTCAAATCGGGTTCAAATAGTTACTAAATAACAATATTTGATGTAACTAAAAAAACAATATATCCTTGGACGACAGCAGCTTATTAGGTCAACTAAATGTGGCTTAAGCATAATATGGTCCAGTTTAAGAGGTGCTGCAAACTAAAAGTGTTAACAAAGTACAAAGAAGAAGAATTTTAATACACGTCTTGAACTTCTATTCACCTCATTACGTGAAACCACCACTGACCTAACTATTAAGAGTTATACTTAGAATTAATTTATGTTCATTGTGTTAGGGTTAGGGTCACACTGGGTTGCAACCCTGTAGATTAATTTATATTATATATTAATAATTATAGATTAATTTATATTATATAGTAATAATTAATAATTATTACTATATAATATAAATTAATCTAATTAAGAATTATAGATTAATTTATATTATATATTGATAATGAATAATTCTTAATATATAATATACATTAATCTACAGGGTTGCAACCCAGTGTGACCCTAACCCTAACGGCTTTTTGCCGATATCCGATATTGTTCAACTCTTTAATTACCGATACCGATATATACGGTCGTGGAATTAACACATTATTATGCCTAGTTTGGACAACCAGGTATGGTTAAAAAATAATAAAATAAGATAAATAAATTAAAAACATTTTCTTGAATAAAAAAGAAAGTAACACAATATAAAAACAGTTACATAGAAACTGGTAATTAATGAAAATGAGAAAAAGTAACTGTTAAAGGTTAGTACTATTAGTGGACCAGCAGCACGCACAATCATGTGTGCTTACGGACTGTATCCCTTGCAGACTGTATTGATATATATTGATATATAATGTAGGAACCAGAATATTAATAACAGAAAGAAACAACCCTTTTGTGTGAATGAGTGTGAATGAGTGTAAATGGGGAAGGGAGTTTTTTTGGGTTGGTGCACTAATTGTAAGTGTATCTTGTGTTTTTTATGTTGATTTAATAAAAAAAATAAAAATAAAAATAAAAAACGATACCGACATTAGAAAACCCGATACCGATCATTTCCGATATTACATTTTAAAGCATTTATCGGTCGATATTATCGGTAATTATTAGTTATGCTTGTATACATTTGTAAATATGTTATGCCATAATGTATGCGTATTGAAATAAATGAACACGAACCATCGCATCCAATCGACGACGGGTGACGTGTTAACGAAGGCGGAAGTAAAACAAGGAGTGGTAGCTAACGAGTGAGCGTATCTAAATCTCCTTGGCGGTTGTGCATAAGCTGTATTGTGACTGGATCGAGATGGAAGGGGATAGTGACGGGATTTATGAGGAAAGTATGGACGTGGATAGGACTAGAGGGGAGAGAGGAAAGAAGGGGAGTGGAGGGCATGAAGGAAAATCGAGTGCTAAAAGAGTACACGAAGAAGATGAAGAAGTAGAAAAGAGGAAAAAGACTATGGAAGATAATTACAGGATCATATATACATTTAAATCAGGTCAAGACATGAATGACATAAGTTTGATGACACTGGTTAAGGGGTTAAAGAAGGACATCGGAGAGGTGGAGATAGCGAAGGTGCTCAGGGACGGACGACTTTTGATTCAATGCAAAAATGGAGAGCAAAAGAACAAAGCAATGCGGTTGCAAAAACTGTGCAATAAGATAATAAAGGAAAAAATGGAAGTGGGGGAACGAAAGGGGGCAAGAGGAGTAGTGACAGGAATCCCAAGGGGTGAAAATTTAGAAGAATTGAAAAGACAAATAAAAGGGGGTACTGTCAAGATGATGACAAGAATGATGGCATTTAGAAATGGAGAAAAGACGGAGAGCGAATCTGTATTAGTACAGTTTGTCGAGGAAGTTCTACCGCAAAGAATTATGATTGGGTTTTTAAGCTTTTACGTTAGAGCTTATACGTCCCACCCCCAGTACGCTGTTTCAAGTGCCAACGCTATGGGCACATAGCCAGTGTGTGCCATGCTAAGTTGAGATGTGGAAGGTGTGGAGGAGAGCATGAATATGGACAATGTGGAGACAATATACTGGTCAAGTGTTGTAACTGTGGCGGGAATCACACAGCAGCGTATGGAGGATGTGTCATTAGGAAACAGGCAACAGAAGTACAGCAAATCAGAGTAGAAAGAAATATTACATACGCAGAGGCAGTTAAAGTAAGAAATAAAGAAAGTGCAGAACAAGATAGAAGTGAGAATAGATCAGAACAAGACACATGTGACAATAGTACAAGTAATAAAAAACAAGAGGCAGCAAATACAGGACTTTCCATGGACAAGCTAGTTGTGTTCCTGGCATATGTAATAAACTGCACAGAACAGGCAAGAAATAAAACTGAGAAGATCAAAATAATTGTCAAAGCAGCAGCAAAGTTCTTAAATTTAAAAGAACTATCTTGGGAACAGGTACAAGGTGAACTACAGAGAGTAGACGAGACCGAGTCATGTTACCACAATCCAACGCCATGTTAATTGTTCAGTGGAATGCCAGAAGCTTAATAGCAAACGGACAGGAACTAAAGGGTTATATTAATAATATGAAAAATAAACCACATATACTATGTATTCAAGAAACCTGGCTGAAGCCAAAGTTGAGCTTTATAATAAAAGGATACATAACAATACGTAAAGATAGGAATGATGGGCAAGGAGGAGGATGTGCCATATTTATTAAAGAAGACATGCAATATACAATATTAAAAGAAAAACAAGAACTAGAAATAGTAGGGGTAGAAGTATGGAATAATAAAGAAAGATACAAAGTGCTAAACTTCTATAATCCGTGCAAGAAATTACAAAATCATCAACTAGAAACAATAGTCGAGCACTGGAGTGGCAATATCATTTGGTGTGGTGACTTTAATGCACATAGCACAATGTGGGGTGAAAGGGATGACTGGAATGGGGAAACATTGGAAGCATTTTTGGAGGAAAAAGAACTGGTGTGTGTGAATGATGGATCGGGAACAAGGTTAGATGTAGTTACGGGTAAAGAAACAGCAATAGATTTAACAATAGTGTCACAAGGGTTAGCAGGAAAGGTAGAGTGGGAAGTAAATAAAGACAGCACTATAGGAAGTGATCACTACCCAATATTCATTCACATAAACATAAATCAAAGGACAGAAAGCACTAAAATAGAAGGAAGATGGAAGTATAATCACGGTGACTGGGGACAATATAGGGAAAGTACCGACATGACATTAAAGGAAGTGGATATAAATCAAGATATTGAACAACTGAATACAGATATTACAAAGTGCATAATGGAAGCAGCCAAAAAGAGTATACCAAGGAGTAGTATAGGGAAAAGAAGGAAGATAGTGCCGTGGTGGACACAAGCGTGCACAGACGCAATAAAAGAACGGAATAGAGCATTTAGAATATTGAGAAGAACACATAATTTCCAAGATATGGTCCAATATAAAAGGCACCAAGCTAAAGTAAGGTACGTTATTAAAAAGACAAGAAAACACTACTGGAGAAAGTTTTGTGAATCATTAAATAGAAATACTCCTTTAGGCCAAGTGTGGGGAATGATCAAGAAAATGTCAGGGATCAGAAATGAACATAAAAATCATGTGATGAAAGATGGGACACGGTGTGTGGTAGAAAATAAAGAAAAAGCAGAACTTTTAGCAAAAACATTTGTTAAAGTGCACAGTAATGATAATTTGAGAAATGTTGAAATACAAAAGAGAGAAGAAACAATTAGTTTAAATATTGGGGAAATGATGGAAGACAACGATAATAGGGTAACCAACACTATAGATATGAAATTTTCTTTGAATGAAATGGTTCGAATATTGAAAAAGGTTAAAAATACAACACCAGGAAAAGATCAGGTGAGTTATCAGATGATCAAGAATTTAAGTAGTATTGGCAAAGAAGTGGTCTTGGAATTATATAATAGGATATATGAAGAAGGAAAATTACCAGTGGAATGGAAAGAAGCTGTAATAATTCCAATATGCAAACCAGGGAAAGATCCAGAAGAGGCAGGTAATTATAGGCCGATAGCATTGACCTCAAATTTGGGCAAAGTAATGGAAAAAATGATTAATGAAAGACTAGTATATTATTTAGAGTCAAAAGAAATAATAAAAAACTACCAAAGTGGATTTCGCAAAGCAAGAAACACAAACGACCCAGCAGTGCAGCTGGAAGAGGAAATTAGAAAGGGACAAATAAATAAAGAAAGTATAATTGCAGTATTTTTTGATATAGAGAAAGCTTATGATATGTTGTGGAAACAGGGGTTGCTGATAAAACTAAATAAAATTGGGATTAGAGGGAAAATGTATAGATGGATAAAAGACTTCTTAACAAGTAGAAAAATATTAGTAAAAATAGAGAATGAATACAGCAGAGTATATGAAGTGGAAAATGGGACCCCGCAAGGAAGTATAATAAGTCCAGTATTATTTTCAATAATGATAAATGAAGTTTTTAGTGAAGTAGAAGGGTTAGTGGATGTGGCACTGTTTGCTGATGATGGTGTGATGTGGAAGAGAGGTAGAAATACTAATCATATAGAAAAGAAGATTCAAAAAGCGGTAAATAATGTTGAAGAATGGGGAACGGCTTGGGGTTTAAGATTCTCTGTTGGAAAGACAAAAGTCATAAATTTTACAAAGAGGAAAGTACAAAACAAGCTCCAAATTAAACTCTATGGAGAAAATATAGAAGAGGTACAAGTATTTAAATATTTGGGTATATGGTTTGATAAAAATATTAACTGGTCAACCCACATCAGCAAAATAGTGGAGAAAAGTAAAAAGGTGTTAAATATAATGAGGGCTTTGAGGGGTAAAGATTGGGGGGCTGATAGGCAGACATTGAAAGCAATATATATGACTTTAATTCGATCTGTTATTGATTATGGATGCATTATTTATCAATCTGCTTCAAAAACATTACTTGGGAAAATAGACAGGATCCAATCACAGGCTTTAAGGTTATGTTGTGGAGCTACAAAATCAACCCCAGTTACAGCATTACAAGTAGAGATGAATGAAAAACCTTTAGATATGAGGAGAGATCAATTGTCAGCAGTTTATTGGGCAAACTTAAAAGGATCCAAGCAAGGACATCCAACCCATCAAGTGTTATTAAACTGCCAAGAAAAAGAGAAGAAAAAAATGAATAGTTTCGGGTGGATAATAGGAGACATATGTAATAAAGCTCAAATTGATAATATTAAAGTTAGCCCTACAGTACCAATCCCTGCAATACCACCATGGATGTATGAAAACCCAAATGTAAACATGCAATTACTAAAGAATAGAAATTTAAATAGTTACCAGATAGAACAATGGATTGAGAAAACGTTTTTAGACAACATCATGGTGTACACAGATGCATCAAAAACTATAAATAATAAGGTAGGAGCAGCAGCTGTTATCCCACAAGGAAACATAGTATTAAATAAAAGAATTAGTGATAAGTTATCTGTTTTTACGGGAGAATTGGTAGCAATTTATATGGCAATTCATTGGATAGAAGAAAATAAAGCAAGAAAAGCAGTCGTGTGCTCAGACTCCAGTAGTGCATTGATGAGCATAAAAAACATAGCATCAGAAACAAGACAAGATTTAGTTTATGAAATAGTTCAGGCAAATTACAGAATAAATAAAGCGGGAGGTGTGGTAACATTTCTTTGGGTTCCTGCTCATGTAGGAGTTGAGGGGAACGAATTAGCGGATAAGTACGCAAAACAAGCAACTACTAAAACAGAAGTAAACATGGAGATTAAGCACAGTAAAGAGGAAGTGAAGAACATAATTAAGATGGAACACAATAAAAAGTGGCAGGATAATTGGAATAAGGAAACAACAGGTAGAGAATATTACAAAGTCCAGAGGAGAGTAGGTGTAATGAGAGGAGGCAATAGAAATAGGAAGGAAGAAGACATTATTACTAGAATGAGATTAGGACATACATATCTAAATAGTTCATTAAAATTGATAGGGAAACATACTACAGGACTGTGTGATTCTTGCCAACAGCTAGAAAGTGTAGGACATGTTTTAATACATTGTAGGAAATATAATAGAGAAAGGGAAATACTGGAAAGTAAGTTAGCGAAAGAGAATATTAGGTTAGCAGTGGAAGATATATTAGGAATGCACTCAGAACACATAGGTTATAAAGCAATATGCACATATTTAAAAAATACTGGGTTAAATAAAAGAATATAGAGTAGGGATCCACCTCGATCCACACTCCATTACAGTAGGTGGCGGTAATGCACACCACAAGGTTGCTTGCCAACCGCCATAAAAACAAAAGAAGAAGAAGAAGAAGAATCGCATCCAATCGATCACCGAGCTTGCCGTCTCGACTCGTAATGTCTGGTGATCAAGCTAGTACTAGTATCAAAGCGTCTTCGTCCCTCAAATCTCCCTGTGGGAGTATTTAAATGTTTTTTTTATTGTTGTTCTGGCACTTCCAATGGATTTGAGCGCCCATGTGGAATTGATAAATCGACGGGTAAGTCGAAAGCGTGGCCGAAAATAAGCTGGTAGCAATGAACCGGCTGTAGCATAGGAGGCTAACAGGCGCTTGCTAGCTTGCACAAGCTAACTTGACGTTTGGGCTTACGGGTTAAAGTTGGCATTTCGATAGGAAGCCCAGATAAATAAGAGCATTTGTGTGCATGTTGTTGTGTTTTGCATCTGCTTAGCTTTTAGTGGGTAGACGCGATAACATACAAGGTTGACTTAAGTTTGACAGCCATGAATAACAGGGCTGTTTAAACTGAGCTGCTTTATTGGTTTTGTGTGTCAATTATGTTAATGTCGGGCTGAGTTTAAAGCTGTCAAATGACACACACACACATACACACACCACAAGGTTCGTCGCGCAGACGGCCTGTTATTATAGTCACATGACAGGAACGGAGAACCTGATGCTAGCACTTCTGCTCTTTTTGCCACCAAGATCCCACATCACATGAAATGATGCTCGGGCAGTTCTTCAAAGAGTAAGTGAAAGAAAAGATATCTGTGTTTTTGAAAAGGAGTGTGAGTGCGCGACACGCTCGGCCATCATCCGTGGAGAAAGTTCGGACTCGATCAGGACCAAATTGACAACAAGGCAGTCGCTACTGAGCTAATCAAAGGGCAGCGAAGTTGGAGGATTACATTCGTTTTCTAATGGCTCCCTTTTTTTTGTTTCGTTTTCGTGTTTATTGCTGTTGGAAGACACGTAATTTGTGTTTGTAAATGTAGCTAGCTTTCGACACACCTTTAAAACAATAATCGAATATGATTGTATCTAGAGATGTCCGATAAATGCTTTAAAATGCCATCCATCCATCCATTTCCTACCGCTTCGGTTTCAAAGTTATCGGTATCAGTTTCAAAAAGTAAAATTTATGACTTGTTCAAACGCCACTGTGTACACGGACGTAGGGAGAAGCACAGAGCGCCAATAAACCTTTATGCCGGCCCAGTCATATAATATCTGCGGCTTTAACACACACACACACACACAAGTGAATGCAACACATATTTGATCAACAGGTCACACTGGGGGTGGCCGTATAAACAACTTTAACACAGTTACAAATATGCGCCACACTGTGAACCCACACCAAACAAGAATGACAAACACATTTCGGGAGAACATCCGCACCGTAACACAACATAAACACAACAGAACAAATACCCAGAACCCCTTGCAGCACTAACTCTTCCGGGACGCTCCAATATACACCCCCCGCTACCACCAAACCCCGCCCCGCCCCCACCTCAACACCCTCTCCCGAATTCAGAGGTCTCAAGGTTGGCAAGTATGCTCTAGTATACTCTGGACTGAAGCTGTGTGCCTTCATTGTTTTTGTAGCTGTTGTTTTTGAGGCATGTTTTTTTTTTAAATAATGCACTTTGTGTAAGTCAAAATATAGTATTTCCCATAGTTGTAGTGGGTATCAGGATTATCTCAGGGAGAGCATGTCCCAAATTCCAAGCTGCTGTTTTGAGGCATGTTAAAAAAAAAAAAAGACACTTTGTGACTTCAATAATAAATATGGTAGTGCCAAGTTGGCACTTTTTTCCATAACTGGAGTTGAAGTTGTTTTCTTATTTTGGAAAACCTTGTTTTTGATTGATTGATTGATTGATTGGAACTTGAATTAGTAGATTGCACAGTACAGTACATATTCCGTACAATTGACCACTAAATGGTAACACCCGAATAAGTTTTTCAACTCGTTTAAGTCGGGGTCCACGTTAATCAATTCATGGTAAAGTTACATTGTGTAATGCATTCAGCGGGGCATCACAACAAAATTAGGCATAATAATGTGTTCATTCCACGACTGTATATATATCGGTATCGGTTGATATCGGAATCGGTAATTAAGAGTTGGACAATATCGGATATCGGCAAAAAAGCCATTATCGGACATCTCTAATTGTATTGTAGTAGTAGAAGTATTCTATTAGTGTGTCAAACTCAAGGCCCGGGGTACAGATCTGGCCCGCGATATCATATTATCTGGCCCGCAAACACCTGGAAATAATATGTGTCAATAAAGTACTTAATATTTTCTTACTAAATGTAATGGATTATTTTCATTGTGACAGAAAACATATATGTACTGCTTGAAATTGCATGCCTTTTAAACTGTAATAGTATCCATTATTGCAACAAATATTACAGTATATTATGTGTGGAGTTTGCATGTTCTCCCCGTGACTGCGTGGGTTCCCTCCGGGTACTCCGGTTTCCTCCCACTTCCAAAAACATGCACCTGGGGATAAGTTGATTGGCAACACTAAATTGGCCCTAGTGTGTGAATGTGAGTGTGAATGTTGTCTGTCTATCTGTGTTGGCCCTGCGATGAGGTGGCAACTTGTACTCCGCCTTCCGCCCGATTGTAGCTGAGATAGGCTCCAGCGCCCCCGCGACCCCGAAAGGGACAAGCGGTAGGAAATGGATGGATGGATGGATTATCATACTTTATAAAAACATTTTTGTCTAAATATGCAGCTGAGATAGGCTTCAGCGAACCCCCGCGACCCCGAAAGGGACAAGCGGTAGAAAATGGATGGATATAATAAATACTTTAATATCTGCTTGACTTATGATTTTACAGCAAACTACCCATCAAATTAATAAAAATTACAATATATTTTACGGTGTTCTTTGCAGCATATTACTAAAAACATTTTGCATTAAAATTCTATTGACTTAGCTGCCATATTTTTACTGTAAAATCTTGTTTTTAAGGGTGTATTATTGTAAATGGAAAAACCATACATTTGTTTCTACGGTAGAAAAACTGGCAGCTAAGTTGCCAGAATAAAAAAGGATCTTGTACTGTTTTTCCATTAACAATATAATGTGGTAAAAACCAATGTACATTTTATAGTAAAATTCTGGCAACTAAGCTGCCAGCTTTTTCCGTAAAAAACTAAAAACAAAACAATGGTACTCTTTTTATATTTACCGTAAAATGTTGTAAGAAATAAAAAAAATAAAAAAAACTCTATTTTACAATTACATTGTGTACATGTAAAGTTTTTACTGTGAATTTGAAAGTCTACTTAAAACAATTCATATAATTAATAATGAAATCCAGAGGGAAATTCATACATTATTCGCTGTTACAAGCAGCCCTCTGATGGCAGCCATAACTGCGATGTGGCCCTCAATGAGAACAAGTTTGACATCCCTGTTTAGTATGTCGACCTGTTGCCTCTCATTAATACCGCATTAGTCAGCATGCTCTTATAATAAACTATGCATTAGAGATGTCCAATAATATCGGCCTGCCGATATTTTCGGCCGATAAATGCGTGAAAATGTGATATCGGAAATTGTCGGTATCGTTTTTTTTTTTTTTATTGGTATTGTTTTTAAAAAAAATTTTTTTTTTTTTTTTTTTTTTATTAAATTAACATAAAAAACACAAGATACACTTACAATTAGTGCACCAACCCAAAACCCCCCCCCCATTTACACTCATTCACACTCATTCACACAAAAGGGTTGTTTCTTTCTGTTATTAATATTCTGGTTCCTACATTATATATCAATACAGTCTGCAAGGGATACAGTCCGTAAGCACACATGATTGTGCGTGCTGCTGGTCCACTAATAGTTCTAACCTTTAACAATTAATTTGACTAATTTTCATTAATTACTAGTTTCTATGTAACTGTTTTTATATTGTTTTACTTAATTTTTTATTCAAGAACATTTTTTAAATTTATTTATCTTATTTTATTTTATAAACATTTTTTAAAAGTACCTTATCTTCAACATACCTGGTTGTCCAAATTAGGCATAATAATGTGTTAATTCCATGACTGTATATATCGGTTGATATCAGTATCGGTTGATATCGGTATCTGTAATTAAAGAGTTGGACAATATCGGAATATCGGCAAAAAGCCATTATCAGACATCCCTACTATTCATTATTTTATTTACATTAGCAGTTTTACAATAGCAATTTCTATCTCAAATGCATCACATTGTTGTATATGTTAGTACAGTGGTCCCCAACCTTTTTTCCACCAGGGACCGGTTTAATGTTTGCATTATTTTCATGGACCGGCTTTCCACATGTGGCAGATAAAAATAACAAATAAATGAGCAGAAAAAATCAACCCACTATAACGCTGAAGTTGTAATATACAGGAGTTGTAATATACATCTATTAATAAACTTATTGGTGTGTTTAGTGGGACAGGCGAAAGTTAAGTCTGAGAAAATGTGGTAGTTTATAAATTAATGAATGTTTCTGCGTGGCCTGGTAGCAAATGCGGTTGGGGACCACTGTGTTAGTAGGTATGTTATTGCATGTTGACAATAGCAGCAATTTGTGTGGAACTGCTGTTTTTTTTTCTAGTCTCACCTTCTCACCCTGATGCCTGTGGACCAGTTGGACTGTCAGTAGAAATTCTCTTAACCAGGCTGTTCCATTTAGTTCTGTCCAGAGCCATTGTCTTCACTTTGTCTAAGTTTTTCTCTTCTCGTTGACTAATTTCTTCCCTACGTTTTCTTGGTCTCCCCAAGGGCCGTTTCCTTTTAGGCTTCCAGTTTTACATCCTCTGGGTGTCTCTTGTGTCAGGCATCCTTAGGACGTGTCCATACCATCGTAGTTGGTTCCTCTCAATAATGGACAGTAATGGTTCTTAGCAAGGGAGTCTCTAATTTTTGTTGTTTCTTTTCGTCTCCCCATGAATAAGTCTCAGTACTATCATCTTTTTGACTTAGAGTTTGCGTTGTAGTTTCTGTGTCAGCACCCATGTCTCGCTCCCGAAGAGTAGTACTAGCCTCAGAATAGTAGTGACACGCACAAACGTTTTTGGAAATTGACGTTTCTTTCAAGAGTAGTTTGTTAGTACGTGCCTCTTTACATGTTGACAAGAGCAGCAATTTGTGTGAAACTGCTGTTTTTTTCTCGAAAGATGGACAATTATTGACAACAGATGAATTATTAGAGCACCAATCTGTAATGAGCTGGAGTCTATCCCAGTTGATCTTGGCCGGGGTACACCTTGGACTGGTCACAGCACACATAATAGTAGTGACACGCACAAACATTTTTGGAAATTTACGTTTCTTTCAAGAGTAGTTTGTTAGTACGTGTCTCTTTACATGTTGACAAGAGCAGCAATTTGTGTGAAACTGCTGTTTTTTTCTCGAAAGATGGACAATTATTGACAACAGATGAATTATTAGAGCACCAATCTGTAATGAGCTGGAGTCTATCCCAGTTGATCTTGGCCGGGGTACACCTTGGACTGGTCACAGCACACATATTTGACGCTTATGGTCATTTTAAAATGGTCGTTTAACCCATCCATCCATTTTCTACCGCTTATCTCTCCCAGTGGTTCTCAAACATTGGAACGGGTTCCCCTGGGGGGGAACGTGCTTTATCAGTATCATGCGTCAAACCCCGCTTCGAAAAGCTGTGCACTACAAACGTGCTCATTGTAGCCATTAATCCTGACTTCTGCATTTTGAAAAAATAAAAAAATCAGCACAAACTGTTTTATTCACTTTTGTTTTGTAGGTAAAGTGCTTTATATATATTGTGCTCCTTGATTTTGTTATTATTTATTGAGTTTATTGGTTTCATTTTTCAGTATCAAATGGTTCTTGTTGGTCAAAAAATGTTTATAATTTAAATAAGGTTAAAAATATATATATTGGGGACAGCGTGGCACATTTGGTAGAGTGGCTGTGCCAGCAACCTGAGGGTTCCTGGTCCAATCCCCACCTTCTACCATCCTAGTCACGTCCGTTGTGTCTTTGAGCAAGACACTTCACCCTTGCTCCTGATGGGTCCTGGTTAGCGCCTTGCATGGCAGCTCCCGCCATCAGTGTGTGAATGGGTGAATGTGGAAATAGTGTCAAAGCGCTTTGAGTTCCTTAAAAAAAAAGGTTGAAAAGCGCTATACAAGTATAACCCAATTATAACAAGTATAACCCATTATTTCAGGCAAATTGATGCATTTTAAATGTTTTCTGCTACAGACTAAAAAAATCAATGTTAAAGTTACTCTTTGTTATAAGTTGATTGATATTTCTTTCTTTTTTTGTTTTCTTTAAGGATACAGTGTTCTGCAGAGGTGTACTTACAACAATTTTATAGACACATGATACTATTTATAGTCGCGACGGCGAGTGGGCGGGCAAAATGTTTTATTTTTTTCCCAGGGGGAGGGGCGTAACAGAAAATAATTGAGAAGTCCTGTTTAACCTAACTTGCATGTTAACACATGCTACCTTATAGCGGGGTCATGATTGTGTGCCGTGTCGTTGCCTCTCCAGTAGGAGACTCCGGGAGATGGCCACTGAGGACAAGTCCTTGCCGTCGGACTGGAGCGTGGAGCCGCCCGTCACCTCGCCTGCCAGCCCCTCCCACCTGACCCACTTCAAGCCGCTCACGCCGGAGCAGGATGAGCCGCCACTGCGCTCGGCGTACAGCTCCTTCGTCAACCTGTTCCGCTTCAACAACAAAGGTAAGCAGCGGCCTCAAGCCTGAAAACTGTAGTTACCCTTTGTGCATAAAAACAAATATATGTACAACATGGCAGCAACAGAACCAATGTTGTACTCGCGATAAACAAGTGTAACATGCACACCCACATGCTAACATGCTAATGCTAATAAACAATTGTATTGTCTAATGCTAATAAACAAACAAGTGCCTGGCAAGTCATACGTGCACTTCCTAAAGTTGTGGCGCAAGAAAATCTTGTAAGCGGCATGAAAATAAACGCATAAAGACACGCCAACCTCACAATTTGGCACTGACACAATAATAACACATTATTTTACATATATACATAGGTCTGAAAAGTTTCAAATGTCGATTTGGGAGGTTGCCTACTGCCACAGCTAATCACAGACCTTGACGATTATTTGCTTTTAAATGAGACTTGTCGGTGCAAGTTAAGCTGTTTGGGCTGTACATAGGGGTGTAACGGTGCGTGTATTTGTATTGAACCGTTTCGGTACGGGGGTTTCGGTTCGGTTCGGAGGTGTACCGAACGAGTTTCGACACGAACATATTAAGTAGCCGCCTCCGCTTCCTTCTGCCTCTGTCTCTGTCAGTCCTCTACACACACCCAGCATTGTCCCACCCACACAACCATCTGATTGGTTACAAACAGAGCGGTAACAGCCAATCGGCAGAGCGTATTCAGAGCGGTAACAGCCAATCAGCAGTGTGTATTCAGAGCGCATGTACTCCGTGCTTAGCGTTTAGCAGGTAAGCATCAGGCAGCAGACTCTCCCCAAATTATAATAAACACCTCCCAGTCAACTACTAGTAACATCACTATGAGCCCGTTGACCTTCTAGAAACCTATACGGCAGCTCAGCTCGCTCGCAGTCCTGGCTTGAGGTGAAGGCTAATTCGCTTTTAGCGTAACGTTAGCTCATTTTGCTGTGTGTGTGTGTGTGTGTGTGTGTGTGTGTGTGTGTGTGTGTGTGTGTGTGTGTGTGTGTGTGTGTGTGTGTGTGTGTGTGTGTGTGTGTGTGTGTGTGTGTGTGTGTGTGTGTGTGTGTGTGTGTGTGTGTGTGTGTGTCTGTGTCTGTGTCTGTGTGTGTGTGTTACGGACAGCAAAGCTCCGTCTGTCTGTTATTTCACTTTACCTTTTTCTGTTTTGATTGAGCTGTATTGAAGCAGGACATTATGTTAAGTGAAGAGTTTCTGTCTCTGATAGTTGATATAATAATGTAAGTGCATCATTAAGCCTACATGAACTCCATTGTGTTCAGGGATGAATAGTCTCTCCTATTGCTATTGTACCATTTTTTCAGCTATAGTTACATTAATCATTAGTAATGCAGCAGCCTAGTTTTGAATGGCAGGGTCCCTGCTATCACATGTTGATAAAAATATAACATTTACATAATAAAAATCAACTACAGGCTTCCCAAATGCTGTAATAAATTAAGCATGATGAGTTGACTTGAAACTGTTTAATGTTGCACTTTTTATATGTAGAAGAAAAGTTTTGTCATTTTATTTTATCTGAGCAACAACTTGAGGCAGTTTAATGTTGATTAACGTGGGCAGAATTATTATAGTGTTCCCAATGTTAAAAGGATAAAGCCATTGTTTACAAATTTGTTAAATAAATAACCAAAAAATTTATATTTTGTTGTTTTCTTACTGTACCGAAAATGAACCGAACCGTGACCTCTAAACCGAGGTACGTACTGAACCGAAATTTTTGTGTACCGCTACACCCCTAGCTGTACATATTGATGTATTGATAAAGTTAGGTTTTAAATTGTTTCGTCCACGTATGAAACAGTAGTTGATTGAAGCCGCTCCATTACTGTATAAACACAAATGAGATTCATGTGTTCAAGACCTTATTAGAAGAAGCAGCCGCTGTCACAGTCTTGTGTGGTCATGTGGGGGAAGTTGCTCTTTCTTCCTGGCATCTGGCAGGTCACATGACATAACTGTACCGCAAAAAACCCTCACTGTATCACTGCGTTACTTTTGTTAGACCTCGTGTCGGGAAACCTGCAATAAGGTTGGAGCTTAGGTGTTGACTAGGAATGAGAATTGATAAGATTTTTCTGGTTTCGGTTCCACTTTTGATTCTGCTTAATTATTTGGTTCTTTATCTCATTTGGATAAAAGCATAACAATCCAGTTGATTAGAGTTAACTTTGTATAGTTTAGAAGAAACATGAATGTACAAACTCAAAATTGAGGTTTTAAGAGGCCGACAACCTCCATGGGGTCAGGGTTCCTCAGAAAATGTTTTCTTGAAATTAACTAATATAACAATAAGATTAATAGTCTACTGTAAAAATAAACAAAATAATACATAAAATGCTAATTTTTTAGAAGAATGTATGAGCTGACCCCTCAAAATAAAAAATAAACTAGTGACAAATACGAGCAGGTCAAGGCCTATAAACAATATACATTATTTTGCAGAAAAATCAGTTTTATTTTTAATAAGGATATGAGATTTTTCTGACTAATTACGGTGTATCCGCTTTGGAGAACAAATCTCAGACACAAAGAGGGAGGAGACTCTGTTTTGTCACGATTTGCATGATAAGTGTTCATTTTACTTTTAAAGTCAATAATATTAGCTTTTTCAGTGAGGTGCTAACATGACAGGCAGTGTTAGTTAGTTAGTTACTTAGTTAGTTCTGTGCCGTGCGTGGTGATGTCAGGCGCGTCCACAGTCATCAATAACAACACTGGCAAATTATTCCTAGGAATCGGAATACTGGTAGCCGGTTTTAAACAGGACCGGTTTTCGATTCCCTTCCTTAGTGTTGACCTTAGCCACTTCATTAGGTACACCTGCACAATGTTTTCTAATGGTACTATCAAATGTACAAATGTTACAATATTCGTCCTCGCTCGTGCACAGATGACGGCCGTCCCCCCGTGGCAGCTTCGGATAAGCCGGACGAGCCAAACCCTTCCCCTCAGTCGGAGAGAAGGAGCTGGTCGTCCAGCTCTTCCCCTTCCGTCTACAGCTCCAGGGCGCACCGGAAGCCGCATTCCGAGCACCTGCGACGCAGTTCCACCGCTTCAGGTAAAAACACACTTAATGCTGATGTTGCCTGGCTGGCTTTTTGCGATGTTTGATTTCCTGCTCTCTAAAACTGAAATATAACATTCCTATGATAATATTGAAGCCAAATTTGTTTCTTATGTTGTCATTTCAGATAGCAGCAGGAAGTCGGATACGCCGCTGAGCAACCATGACCCCCGAACTGCTGTGCAGCTTCGCACGGCGCTGAAGCGACTCAAGGAAATTATGGACGGAAAGAGCCAGGTTTGGTTCCTCCGTACTTTAAGAGAGCATTTGCCATTGTGCATTTTTTACATGAGCGCAAGGGTGTCCAAACTACAGCCCGCGGGCCGCACTTGGTAGCACACGTCCAATAAGCTATTTGCCCTGAGCGTCTTCATATAATATACAAATAGTCAGCAGTCTGATAGCTGCCATTGTTTGCAAATGCACCAAATCGCTGAATTTCAATATTTGTGATTCAATAAATAAAGGGTTTGTATGTTCTCTATATCCAACATTATGTAATATTCTAACTGATCTTTTTTGTAATACCGTTAATGAATGAAGTGTACTTATGTAGTTATTTCCCCATATTTCTGCACAATAACTCAGATATGGTAACACTAGCGAGCAGTAGAGAATATGCAGTGATTTTTGGTCTACAACATATTTTTTGCTTTGTTCATTATGGACGTGTTTCTTACCACTTTATGATGTATATTTTAATGATATTTTCAGTAAATTTTATCATCAATCATTATACCTAGAAATTTGGTTTAATTTACTCTTTCAATTTGTATTCCGTCTATTTTTATTTGTGTTTGACTTTCCCTTTTACTGTTACCGAATAGCATTATTTTAGTTTTACTGAGGTTTAAGGGTACCGGTAGTCTGTTTTTGTCAAACCATCTTTTAAATTTGTTCATTTATTCTGTTATTTGTATTAGCTTCTGTGTGTTCTCTTCTGAACAAAACACTGTTGTATCATCCGGAAATACTAACTTTAAATCTTTTGTAACTTTACAAATGTCATATATATATAGTTCAGGCAAAAGTGTGTACACACCTTCTCATTCAGTGTGTTTTCTTTATTTTCATGACTATTTACATTGTAGATTGTCACTGAAGGCATCAAAATTATGAATGAACACATGTGGAGTTATGTAGTTAACAAAAAAAGGTGAAATTACTGAAAACTTATTTTATATTCTAGTTTCTTCAAAATAGCCACCCTTTGCTCTGATTACTGCTTTGCACACTCTTGGCATTCTCTCGATGAGTTTCAAGCACACCTGTGAAGTGAAAACCATTTCAGGTGACTACCTCTTGAAGCTCATCGAGAGAATGCCAAAAGTGTGCAAAAAAGTAATCAGAGCAAAGGGTGGCTATTTTGAAGAAACTAGAATAAAAAACATGTTTTCAGTTACATACATAACTCCACATGTGGTCATTCATAGTTTTGATGCCTTCAGTGACAATCTACAATGTAAATAGTCATGAAAATAAATAAAACCCATTGAATGAGAAGGTGTGTCCAAACTTTTGGCCTGTACTGTATATAGATTGAAAAATGTTGGTATTGGTCCCTGTGTACGACTTGTGCTCTATAAATAAACTTGCCTTGCCTATATTGGAGGTTTTAGATGCACGCTAATATAATCCGCTGTTTGTTTGCTGCTGATATCGAATATTAAATCGGGACATCTCTAAATGTATTCAAAATGTTTTGTTTCCCTTCCAGGACAGCGACCTGAAACAGTATTGGATGCCCGACAGCCAGTGCAAGGAGTGCTATGACTGCAATGAAAAGTTCACCACATTCCGCCGGCGCCACCACTGCAGGTTGTGCGGGCAGATTTTCTGCAGCCGCTGCTGCAACCAGGAGATTCCCGGCAAGTTTATGGGCTACACAGGTGAGCTGCACGGAGGCGTCGCCATGGCACCCACCAACGGATAAGGCGAACAAAAACCTGACAACTCTTTTCTCTTCACCACGTCACCTAGGAGACCTGCGAGCTTGTACGTACTGTCGTAAAATAGCGCTGAACTACGCTTACTCAGCAGAGTCGGGCTCCATCGGCGAGGACCTCAACGTCTTGTCTGACTCCTCCTGCTCTGTGTGTGTGTTGGAATCCAGCGAGCCACGGACGCCTGTTGGGGGGCGCAAGGCCAGCAGGAACATTTTCCTGGAGGAAGACCTGACCTGGCAGAGGTGAAGCAATCGTGACTTCTTTTTCTCACCTTTTGTTAATATTTATTTTTCATCAACACACAATGAAAATTTGCCTGAACAAACTGACTAGTCAGCAAAAATGTCCACACAAACAGCGGTATTTTGAAAAGTGTATATTCTGCTGAGCATTTTCAAAGGAAACTATTCAGACAACTCTACATGAAACAATTATGACATTTTATTGATTATTTTCAAATTAATAGTAACTACATGTTACTGTGAGTCCACACATTATTCATTTCTTTCTTAGGTTTAACATTTCCCAGATATTACTTATAATACAGGGGTCGGCAACCCAAAATGTTGAAAGAGCCATATTGGATCAAAAATACAAAAACAAATCTGTCTGGAGCCGCAACAAATTAAAAGCCATATTACATACAGATAGTGTGTCATGAGATATACGTTAAATTGAGATGACTTGAATGAAACTAAATTACCTCAAATATACCTACAGTTGAGGCATAATAATGCAATATGTACAAATAGCATGTTAGCATCGATTAGCTTGCAGTCATGCAGTGACCAAATATGTCTGATTAGCACTCCACAGAAATCAACATCAACAAAACTCACCTTTGTGCATTCATGCACAACGTTAAAAGTTTGGTGGACAAAATGAGACAAAAAAAGAAGTGGCATAAAACAAGTCCTAGAAAGTCGGAGAAAGTTATACATGTAAACAAACTACGGTGAGTTCAAGAACCGCCAAAATTAGTAGGACAAAACGGCGCTCGCCAAATACTCGAATCAGTGAAGCATGTTTAATATAAACAGTGTGCTTTATAACAATTAGGGATGTTTGTGTCATGTTTGTCCTCCTACAGAAACCACATTAAAACAAAAAATATATTTTTTTCCCCTCATCTTTTTCCATTTTTCATACATTTTTGAAAAAGCTTCAGAGAGCCACTAGGGCGGCGCTAAAGAGCCGCATGCGGCTCTAGAGCCGCGGGTTGCCGACCCCTGGTCTAATAGCACCAACTGTGGTTATAATATTGGGTTCACAGCCTGCGATTCTTAGGTTTTTTTAGGTTGCAAGAATACGCTAAAAATAAAGACAAAACATAGGCAAGGAATAACTCTTTAAAAGTGATTTAATTTACCATTTTTGTATACTAATTTATTTCGAAAATATATAACATAGTATTGATGTGTTTGCTGTTTCCATCTGCTAGCACTGCGCCACCTGATTCAGTAAATCAACACACTTAGTAATCAATCATCTCATTTTTTAATTTTTATCACAGTCGGATGTTTCGGATTATTTGTTTTTGTGCTTTTTTTTCCCATGCTAATTACTTTTCTCCAGCTTTTTGGTTGTCTGAGTCAGACACAAGGCATTAAGGCCAAGTGGGGAAATCACCTAACCTGACTCTCGCCAGACTCTTGTAGTTCGCTGAGCTCCACACAAGGATCTGGACTCGAAGGCATTGCAAACTCCTTCCAGATAGCAAAAAATAATGAACCAATCAGGATCGCCGAAGGGACTATTTGATTCAAACAACAATGCGGCACGGAGCGAGGAGTCGTGTGCTGACATTGATTCTGCTATTGCAACTGCTTTGTGACATCGATCGAATATTAATTATTTACAAGATGAACAGAGACCGGTTTTGAAGGCATTTATTGGTGGCAAGGATGTTTTGGCTCTTCTTCCGACCGGATTTGGATTTCCCAGCACCGCTCTCATCAGCGTTACGGGTTGATTTGGATGTGAGTGGTTGAAGTAGCACGTCATTCAAGATAGCGGAAAAGTGGTTTATCCAATCACATACAATGATTTTTTTACAAGGCCCCGCCTTCTAAATTACATCTCCTATTGAGAACTCCCAGATTATTGTGTGGAGCTCAGCGAACGACAAGGATCTGGCGAGAGTCAGGTTAGCAGTCACCCACCATATCCAGCCGGAATTCTGGAAATAAATGTTGTTTGGTTTCTTCATCAGTTAGCACTAGTACAAAAAAACAACAAATATCTACCCTTTTAATTTATTGTAAAAATTACAGTGATTAAGTATTTTAACCAGATTAATCACATTTTCAAATATTGATCAATTGCAGCTAATTACTTATGTACATCATTTCATTTCTCTTTAAAAAAGACCCCAATATTTTGACACATGGGACTTTATTTTTGGATGGCCAAACAGGAACATTTATTAAAATGTTTCACTTGAACTTTTGAACAGTTTTGCAATAATATAAATGCGCATGGTCAAGATATGTTGTGATTAATGCATGTTTGTACAGTACATGATTAATGCAATGATTTGTATGTGACTCATCGCATGTGTTAGTTTTGACAGCCCTAAAAATATATATACAAGATATTATAATATAAATGTTTTTACAGTTTCCATCCACTTGCATTGGGGCTAAGTGGGGCAGTGACCCACCAGAGCCAACAGATTGAGCTAAACCGGAACCTGCTTGGTAATAAATGCATATTACTGCTAATTGCAGGACTGGTGTGGAAGTGTAGTGCGAGTCAGAAGGACATGTTTGGGAATTTTTTGTACATTTTGTTCATATTGTGCCTTTTCCGCCAATTACTTTCTTCCCGTTGCGTAGTTGTTGCTGCAGCTTCTGCTGTATAGACATGTGCTTAACGTGTTTAAGATATGTAGAAAACATTTTTAGAATGCAATCAGTGTGTATATATAGTATTTTTTAAGAATACCAGTGTACTTACTGTATGTGAGGACACAACTGACTTGCATGAATTGTTTTTTAAAACAAGTTTTCTATCTGTTTCTCTGCTTTTTCTGTGCGTGGTTGGGAAAAAAAACAAAAAACATTATCGCAAATGACAATTCACCTGCTGTGTGCGCTGTTATAAATGAGCTTTTATTTTATGCTTGTGACTGCATTTATTGTAAAAGGACGTCCTCATGTTCGTGGGTATAACTTAATCAATGAGGAAAAAATTAAAGAGGGTGCAGACAGGCTTTCTTAAAGGGGAAGTGCACTTTTTTGGATTTTTTTTTTTTTTGGGGAATTGTGGCTATCATTCATAATCCCCAAGAACACATTTTGTTTTTTAATGCATTGTAATTTGTAACAACGCCATCTACTGGCCACAGTTGTAAGTACACGGCGCTCAAACAGCCCTATTCCATCCATCCATCCATTTTCTACCGCTTGTGCCGTTCAGGGTCGCAGGGGTTGCTGGAGCCTATCTCAGCTGCACATGGGCGGAAGGCTGGGTACACCCTGGACAAGTCGCCACCTTATCGCAGCCGTATTATCATACTATATTATGTTTATGATCGAGGGCGAGCACATGGTGTCAAATCTTTCTACGGCGGTACAAACTTATTCGAAGCAGTCCGGCAAAAATTAATATGCCGCCATATGCTTAAAATGAGCAAAATACGTAAATATTACATGTTTTTATGAATGTGCCTGTTGCTACATTGCATATACACTTAAGGTGTGTATATGTGTGTGTGTATATAAAACGTTGGTGGAGGATTTTGGATGTTTATTTAAGTGTGCTTTTGTAGGCGAAATAGAGCGACTCCGATTACCTTCATTGTTAGCTGACTTTTGCCAGCGTTTTTTACAGAGTTAGAATGCATTAAAAAAACATGTTATTGTCTCACATAAGGATGGTAAATGATAGGCAAACATTTTTTTTAAAGTGCATTTCTCCTTTAAGCAAAGCATCATTTGGTAACAAATCTTCAAGCACCCTTTATTTAAATGTTTTTCTCCATGCATGTACAGAAATGCTCTCTGAATGCTCAAAATCAAGTAAGGTATTTTTCGTTACGCCGGCTTTCCAGCAATGAGTTTTACGATCATCACGCTTGTTGTGCTTTGCTTGCGTTGAGGCTTGCCACTTTTTTTGGTTTATTTTTCTTCTTCTTCTGTGTACATACCTCATAGAAAACTATCTTTCCTTTCTCTCCTGGCATAGAAAAACTCCCATTGGGATGAGGAAAACGTGAGTGTCGCTGTTTGTTTTTTTCCCCCCTCCCTCCATTTCATTTGTCAGCTTTAACCGTGGTCTCTGTAGAGGAAATAGTGTTGTGCATGCTCACGCTCAGTGACGACTACCACTCTGGGGGTAATAAAGACGACAATATCAAAGTCTATTGTGTGTGTGTGTTTGCCAGAATGATCCATCAGGAACCTCAAAAAAGTGTCCTGCCTTCCAGACTGACAACGCTGCAAGAAGACGTGTGTAAATCCCCCACCAGGAAGAGGTGGGTCTGCTAGCCTTTTAAGCACCCGTTTAAATATAATTATATAAATATAAAGACAATATAACATACATCCATAAACCTGGATGCATATGCAAAAGTGCAATATATTTATCTGTACAGTAATCTATGTATTTATATCTGCACCTTATTGCTCTTGTATTCTGCACTACCATGAGCTAATGCAACGAAATTTCGTTCTTATCTGTATTGTAAAGTTCAAATTTGAATGACAATAAAAAGGAAGTTTAAGTCTAAATAATATGACAATGATTAAGTTGTATCTCTACAGTTGTCCCTCAGCACATCGCGCTTCGTAGTTTGCAGCTTCGCAGATGTTTGTATTTATTTATCATATTTTAGGGTTTTTTGGCCTGAATTCGGCAGTTTGAAATATAAAAATTGCTAAATGAACTACAAATATCAATACTGCAGTAGTATCAGTCACTAGATGAGACCAAATCAAATCTGTTCAGTCTGTGGCCGCTGATTGGCTCAGCCTCAGGCAGTATTACTCTATTAAAACAAGTGTAAGGGTGATTATGTGGGTTTTATTTCATGTCTAAAGGGCTCTCATAATGTAAAAAGAAGTATTTATTTGGTCATAAACAGGTTTTTGTGGTCTATTTATCAAAAGATTCAATTTATAATGAATAATTACAACTTCCTACTATTTTTTGTAATTAACAGCAATACATGATGGTTTACAGAGTACATTTTTCCTCCTTAAGTTACTTAGTTGTTTTAATAAAAAAGGTAAAAGGTCTGCAACAACAGCAACAATTTATTTCATTTTTTTTAATTCAATTATAAATGTTCATTACTGTATCTAATTTTGTCTGAGATTGTATTATATATTTATTTTTTATTTTTACATAAATCACATCCAATGTTTTTTGTGATTGGGACAGTAATTGAGTTCTTGGCATGGGCCAAAAAAATGCTTTCTCTTTCTTCAATTTTGAGGAATATTATTTTATTTATTTTATTTATTTTATTTATTTTATTTATTTTATTTATTTATTTTATTTTCCTGTCACTCAAAATGTTTTTTTTTACCTGGAGAGTGCCGGAATGTGCACCTCAACTTTTAGGAAGATGCCCAATGGGTTAGGTTGTGATGGTCCACAACAAAGCAATTTGTGTTTCCCCAGTTTTGAAAATTCCCGGATTACCTGGAATTACCAGGAATTTTGAAAATGAATGGGCGCATTTACAAACTTCTACATATGCCACATTTCTCAACCAATTTGAGCGGTTCCAAGGTCAAAATGCTCCTTGCGCTTGATATTCAACGGCTAGCATGCTATCCGCACGAAAACTTGTTTTGCTAATTTTGCAAACCCAGAGTTACCGTATATAACATGGTACTTTACATAAGATAACTGTTAGTGACAAATGCTAACTCTTAGCATGCTAACGTTAGCATACTAACTTTTGTAGCCAATTTGGCCACCATACACTTAAGACTTTTAACTTGATATTTGGTGCATGCTAACATTAGCATGCTATAATTTTTTGCAAATTTTGCATGCATATGCCTCAGTCATATAACTTGGTACCTGTCACATTCGTACTTGTTGTGATGCTAACGTTAGCATTTCACTTTGGCTTTTCTGCAGCTTGCGCACATACAGCATTTCTTTCGAAATTGCATATTCTAGTAAATTATCTTTCTATCTTTAGTCACTAAATTAGGTTACTTATCCTATAAAGCGCTGTCATTAGGTGCAAAATGACCTTGTGTTTTTTCCTCCACCAGATCCGCCAGCGTCACCACCCTGTCTCTAGACCGCTCTGGATCCTCCATGCTGCCTTCCTACGACACCTCGGTCAGCCCACCCACCACGCGGGCATTGATGGGCGCCAAGAGTGCCACCAAGCTTGACCACAGCGAGGAGGAGAGGAAGAACCTCCTGGTTGGCCGCCCTACTAGACCCGACTGTTTGTCACTGGGGGGGGGGGGAGGTTGCCGATTTTCCTCAACTGGCTTTTTGTCTTGCAGGACTCCTCCCAGCTGAAGGACCTGTGGAAGAAGATCTGCCACAACAACACGGGAATGGAGTTCCAGGACCACAGATACTGGCTTAGAACCTACCCCAACTGCATTGTGGGGAAGGAGCTGGTCAACTGGCTGCTGAGAAACGGCACCATCTCCAACCGGTACCAAGACACTGTCTCACACCTGTTCATGTATCTGAAGCGCAAAGGGAAACCGAAGCAGGTGAATAATTAGAATCTGACTGGGTTCTGGGATATCTGTGTTTCAGGGCCCAGGCGATTGCCATCGGCCAGGCGCTGGTGGACGGTCGCTGGCTGGACTGTGTCACCCACAACGACCAGCTTTTCAGGGACGAATACGCCCTGTACCGCCCCCTGCAGGTAACAGCCCCTCTTTGAGTTTCCTTGCAAGAGCAGCATCGCAGGTGATTCCTCCCGTCTGGTCTGCAGAGCACAGAGTTCTCAGAGACGCCGTCTCCTGACAGCGACAGCGTCAACTCGGTGGAGGGACATTCCGAGCCATCCTGGTTCAAGGACATCAAGTTTGACGACAGCGATACGGAGCAGCTGGCGGACGAGTCGGACTACAACATACCTAGTAGGTGTCGCTTGTGCATCACCTCTGTGATTAAATATTAGTTATTAATAGTGTTGGGACTAACGCGTTACAAAGTAACGCCGTTAGTTTCGGCGGTAACTAGTAATCTAACGCGTTATTTTTTATATTCAGTAACTCAGTTACCGTTACTACATGATGCGTTACTGCGTTATTTTACGTTATTTTTTATGTATCGGCTAGAAACAGAAGACCTGAGTGTGTTTTATTGGAGCGCTGCGGTGGAAAAGAAAAGGCGTGCTTTGTGTGGGTGGGGGCGGGGGAGGGGCTCCCAGACCGTAGTTGAGGGGCGCAGGGGAGACGTTCCTCCAGGGCCTATGTACTTCGGGGCTAACAACCTTCACTTTACCCGGAAGTGGGTCTTTACAGCTGAGGGTGAGTGACGAGGCCGGCGGTTTGTTGCAACTTTGTGACTTTATTGGACGCAGCCATCCACCAAGCTAGAGCACCTGCACGCACTCATTGTCGCCGTTCCCTCACCTCTCTCGCCCACTCACTCACTGACGTCACTCACCTCACATGCTGTCATATCTTAAAGGGCCACACATACGCTACTTTCATAACAACTAACAAGACATCATGGTGAAGCCAGAAGTCGAGTTTCTTAACATGGAGACATTCTCAATACTTTTCTTTTGTCGAGCACAAAGAAAATAACATTTTAGTTAAATGTAAGTTGTGTCTTGGATCAAAGATCCTATCTACTTAAAGTTAAAGTTAAAGTGCAATTAATGTTGCAGCTATTTAAAATAGTTTTGTCAATTTGTTCTGGCCTGAAATAAATTGGCTCTTTGAAACATATATGTGTCTTTGTGTGTTGTATGCAGACCACATTGCTTAGCAGAGTTCAGTGATGCAAATGCATGTCAAGTTGATCAACAGATTGTATTATTCTCCAGTGCAATAACAGTACTGAAATGAAGGCTAAAAGGTCATTAGTGGGAGCCTTAAAAGAAAAAAAAGAAGTAACTAAATAGTTACTTTTCACAGTAACGCATTACTTTTTGGTGTAAGTAACTGAGTTAGTAACTGAGTTACTTTTGAAATAAAGTAACTAGTAACTGTAACTAGTTACTGGTTTTCAGTAACTAACCCAACACTGGTTATTAATGAGGCAAAAATTTTGGGGTTTTAATAATACTTGTGAATATATTTGAAATCTATTAAAAAAATAACACTTTAAATTTGAAAAACTGTTTGACTCCAGGCAATGCTTGTCATGTGTATGTGTGTCATGATGGTGAAGTAGTTTGTGTTTGCACGCTACAACAGCTTCTTCTTCCTGGCTGGATTGTGAATAATAATCCGTAGATGAAACTCTATTTTTTTGTGTTTAATAAGACTTCTGCTTAGTACAACTATCGTATTTGAGAAGTCGTGATTTGTCACAGGGGCTTGAAAACTTTTTTTTATGCGTGTGTGCTAACGTAGAGTACCATGACAGTTGATATTAACTGTCAAAAAAATCATTGGAAACAATCGATTGACGCTACATATACGTATGTACTGTATTTTCTATTAAATATTCACATAGTTCAATGATCACAGTCCAGATTAAATTGTCGAGCAACCGTTAGTACAAGGATGTTCGAACATGCTAGATATTCGCATGGTGCACTTTCTTAGGTCTCAGCAGCACTCAGTTTTAGTTTCTCTTCTCTCTCTATGCAAAAAATCAACCGTAAGACAACAAGATGGCGCAACCAGACTTGATAATGTTATTTGATTGGCTGTTAGCGTGTCACTTCCACTGATCAGTGATCACTTCCTGTGTTGCTCTGTTACCGGAGAGCAAGTGTCTTTGTTCATGCAGCCAAACTTGCTTTGCAACTTCTAGTTTCTTCCAACGAAAAAGAGGGGAAAAAATACCAAACGTTTTATTGAATGCATTTTTTATTGATATCGATTACACATCTATCGTGATATATCAATCTTATTTTATCGCCCAGCCTTACTTGTTAGTTTTGCTGTGTATTTTAAAATGTTTTACTGTTTGTTTAATGTAACAATGCAGCACATTCTACACCCCTGTTTTTTTACATATATTATTCTGCCCTCCCTGAATGTTTAACGTTTAATGTTTTACAGATATGTTGACAGTCCTTTAAATCAGAGATGAAAAAGCTTTACATTTGTTAACTGATTGTTTGTGTAAAAACTAATATAACGTTGTATTTATACAGTACATGTATAAATCATGTTAAAATAAGCATATAGTTTGGTAATTACTGGGGGGGGACAATGTAACATTACAGGATACAGGTTGGCTTTTATGCTGCTAGATTAATGCTACTGTAACGATATGGAGATGATCCCATTGAAAGGTTAACGAAAATTAGCATTAATGTTGTTTTAAACCTGTACAAATGTTCAACAAATGAGATTTTAACACAACAAAATTGGCATAAAACAGCAAATGCATTTTGTACTTACAGACATATAGTCCGCAGTGGAAACAAATATCGACTGCTAACTTTGTACTGTACTAGTAGGCCAGTCTGCTGCTTGGCACTGCTGACCAACTACGGAAGCCTGTGATGTCAAACCTCAGACTTTTAAAACAAATAGTCAATTTCATGTTGAACTTGATTGCCAGGCGAGGACAGTACATATATCACCTGCAAGGTGAAGTGACACCTTCCAGTAAGACCAAAAATGTAATTTAAAAAAAAAGTAAATTTGTGGCGGTCCAAAACAGATCCGTGTAATGAATGTATTTACCTTCTGCTTTGAAAGTAGAGGATTAGTAACTATTTCAAGGCATTTATCTTTGTGTTTCATGAGATTTTGAAATATACCTTTTATATTTGCATTCCAAATGATAAGAAATGTTCATTATTGCACATTTAAGGCATTTTTACACACAAAAAAATATTTTTTTACATTTAAACCTTATCTTGTGGTGTATGAAGTATGTTTTGGATAAGCTGTGTGTTTCAATTTTGCGTACGATTTGCTCCACAGTACCTTTTTTTTAACCCGTTAAAAATGCACACTTTTTAAAATAAATATCTTAGAGTCCTCCCCGCTATTATACAAACTTCAAAAATGTTATATAGATTTGTATGTCATATCATTAGGGACAGCTGCACTCTTACCAACAGATCAGACGAGCTGCATAAAAAAAGCTGCTTTTGGCAGAATTGACATCACTGCATGTTGCGCGACGCTGTTATGTGCATGCCGAGATTATATGAAAATAATACTTTATCCGTCCTTTTTTGTGTTTCCTCATTGTGTGAAGCAGAGGGGGACGAGCTCCTCTCTCTCTGGTTGAGAGCTAGACTTAATGCCCAAATATGGACATCCAGCTCACCTTCTGGGCTAGAAGAAGACATTGTCCTGTAGCCACTGCAAAACCCTGCGAAAAGAGGCATCAAAACCATATGCAAGCTCACGCCTGAATGCACAAACTTTGATTTGATACGTTGACATCGTTTAACACGAGTATCCAAATTTGTTAAAACATGCATAAAAATTTCATGAAAGGAAACACTTTTTGAAATTTTCCCCGTCATTCACAATCCAAATTCTAGCAAAAATCAGCTAACAATGGAGCTAACGAGAGTCGCTCTATTCCGTCTTTAAAGCGCTCTAAAAACACCCGAAAGCCTCCGTCAACGTTTTATGTACACTCTGTAAGTACATGTGATGTCCTAACAGGCACATTTATAATAACATGTAACATTTACGTATTATGGTCATTTTAGGCATACGGTGGCGTATTCATTTCACAGACACATCACAATGTTCGCTTTTCTCGGCAACAACGCTACTAATCATGGCAGACTTTTGTGAGAGAAAACAAAGACTACTTTAGGACAAATGATAAGCCAGAACTTTAGATTTTTGAGCCAGAATATATATATATATAGTTTGAGAAGTTGTATGCTACACAGATGCAGCTTTAGTGAAACACTTAAGCAGCAATGCTAAGTGCTGAACAAGATATACAAACTATGAACATAATAAAAAAATCCCTTACTGTACAATGTCTGCTTTCAATGGGATGCCAACTGATGGGATGTTTATATCTTCCCGTTTAGATGAAGAATTAATCGTACTCCTTACAAAGTGTTTTGAAAAAATGCTTTTCGTTTCTTTCTCACTATCTCCAGGTATAAGTTGAATGTCAAAGTTGACCAACTTCTCGGTTTATGGAAACAGCCTTCTACTATCCAAGTGAGAGGCATGATTTATAATTTATAATCAACTTTCACCAGCTCATAGGCAATGCAGCAGCAGCAGCAGCAGCTAGTATGTCAATGTAGCAACCAGGTAGTTCGCTCCCTGTGATCACAGCGCCGCTAAAAATAGTTTGTCTGCTTTAGTGCTTATAGTAACAATATTGCTAATACTTGGTTATTATTCAGGTCACCAGATGTAAATGGAGTATTGTTGGCGGTTTTTCAATGTTTTTTTAGAGGGCTTTTTGGGCACAATGGTGTACCGGTACTCTCATTTCCTCCAACATTGTTAGCGTTTATTCACGACTTGGAATGCATAAAAAAAGAAAAACATTTGCGTTTTGGTCGTACATAAGGATTGTGAATGATTGGCCAAATTCCCCCAAAAATTGCAGTTCCCCTTTAAGCATTTGCAAACAACTAAGCTGTTGCCATGTGTCTCGATGGTCCAGCCACACTTCCGCTAATAGTGTCCAATCCGTCCAGGCTCTGCCAGCGCCAGCAAGAGGACGTCCGTCAGCAGCTCCCAGTCAGTGGTGGACAGCGACTCTGCGGCCTCCATCAACCTCAACATGGAGCACAACAACGTCAACTTCCACATCAAGAAGCAGTCCAAATATCCGCACGTGCCTTCGTCCGCCGAGCAAAAAGGTTTGTACCTATGAGTTGCGCACCGGCAGCTAAATGCTCTCCACCATACCTTACGGTCGTCTCTCATACATTGGCAGCTGAATTTCTGATGTCTGAAGATGGAGGACAGAACATCGTGATCAGCGATGCTTTCATCAAAGGTACAAATGTCGCCAATCCCTGATTTTGATTCAACAAGCCACGTCGCCGATCGTCTTCTTGTGCGAGCGCAGAGTCTCTGTTCAACCGGCGTGTGGAGGAGAAGGCTAAAGAGATGCTGTTCACGCCGCTGAGTTGGCACCACAGCTCCCTGGACCAGCTCCGAGAGGAGAACGGAGAGAAGAAGGCCATGGAGAGGCTGCTGTGAGAGCCGTCACGAGAGCCAACAGTCCTCATTTAGCTACATTACTCTTACCTTTCTGTCCTCAGCTCGGCCAATCACAGCCACATGATGGCGCTCCTGCAGCAGCTACTCTACAGCGAGTCCCTGTCCCTGTCCTGGCGGGACGTCATCGTCCTTGTCGTCCACCAGGTGGTCCAGAAGGTGCGGCCCGATGTGCGGAACTGCGACGATGACATGGACATCCGACAGCTGGTTCACATTAAAAAGGTTGAAGGGGCATTGCTAAGAAATAATTCAACTAGGGATGTTCTGATCAGCTGCCAATACCAATACCAATCACCCATGAGAGAAATCGTCCGATACCGATCACATGTATTAACTGTAGGGGGGTAACGGTATTATAAATACCGCAGTATTTCGGTATCAAAATCATCACAATTTTGCCATGACATAATGAAAATTTGGTCGGTGTAGTTTTTTGCTGGCATTTTTGTATTGGCCGGTGTGGAAGTAAACTATATCTCCCCAAATTCCCTGTGTAGCGTGAGTGTGGGAGTTCTGAAGCAGTGAGAAAGGATTGTTTTTTTGGACATTTCCTGAAGTTTTCATCAAAATCTATACATAACTTTTTGAGTTATGTTGCTAATAGACAGACAAACAAACCCTGGCAAAAACACAACCTCTTTGGTCTGCGTACTGCAAGGGAGAGTTGCCTCCTTCATTTGGATGTTTTCACTCACATTTTTTTTCAATAAGTATAAACTCGTGGATTTAAATGGATTTGTTATCCATGTTTTAAGTAGGAAATGTGCTAGGCGGCACCGCGGACATACAGTAAAAAGAAGTTTGGTGACAAGTAATATGAGAAGCTACTCATTAGATCACCACCCGGAAAATATATTTGATGCCAAGGAGGCTAATCATCGGTTTGTGAGGTATCTACATTATTAAATGTTAAATTGTCAGCTAACTTTTCTGAGAAACAGCATTTTCCAATGTGATATAACACTGTTTCTCTGAAGTAGAAAGACATAAACGTGAACATTGTTTTACAACATCTGGATGTTTATATTGTCAGTTTAAGACACTTAACTAAAACTATATCCAAAAAAAAAAAAAAAAAATATATATATATATATATATATATATACCGACATACATATACCGGTGTATCTATATATACACTTGTTTTGTAGTAATATTATGATTAGAACATTTGAGCATTATGTTTGTGTTCAATTACAGTAAGTCTATTTATACTAAACATTCCTGTGTTGTTTTTGTACATAAAACAATAATGTTGTACGGCGAGATTTTTATACCGTTACATCCCTAATTGTCTTTTTTAAATGTATTTACGGTGATTGCTAATGACAGTTTAACAATATTAATTCTGGTTCCTTATTATTTTGTATTGCATGAAATTGTTTGAGCAAAACAAAATCAGTAGTACTCAATAACGAAACGAAAGTAAATACTACTATTTGGATCAAAATCCTCCTGTTTGCAGAGACATATTTCCTGAATTTGTAAACATAACGACTGAACATCCATGCATCCATTTTCTACCGCTTGTCCCTTTCGGGGTCACGGGGGGTGCTGGAGCCTATCTGAGCTGCATTCGGGCATATTTCCTGAATTTGATTTGTAAACATAACGATTGAACATCCATCCATCTATCCATTTTCTACCGCTTGTCCCTTTCGGGGTCGCGGGGGGTGCTGGAGCCTATCTTAATTGCATTCGGACGGAAGGCGGGGTACACCCTGGACAAGTCGCCAACACAGATAGACAACATTCACACTCACATTCACACACTAGGGCCAATTTAGTGTTGCCAATCAACCTATCCCCAGGTGCATGTCTTTGGAGGTGGGAGGAAGCCGGAGTACCCGGAGGGAACCCATGCAGTCACAGGGAGAACATGCCAACTCCACACAGAAATGTTGCGAAAATAAAATAAGCACTCCAGCATCGATCATATCCTGATACCACCAGTCCGCCTTTTTAACATTGTCCTCTCTAACGCTTATCAATCTACACGTTAATTTCCTGTTAACTGCTTAAATTTTTTTGCTGCAACGCCATCTACACTTCTTAAAGTTTATTATACACTTGTTTTTTGGTGTTGGCTGCTTGCTTGCTCGTACTTGTTTAGCCTTGTCCCCCGTTGACAATGGTACCCGATAATAATACTTAAAATGTAGTTTATTTGCCGCAATAGAGGTGACGTGGACGTTCACAGTTAGCTGTCAGACGTGGAATGAAAAATTGCGTACTTTATCACGAAAATCGGACGATACTGATCGGCGCATCCCTGAATTCAACACTTTTATTCTAAACTCCGTTTTTGGGTTTAGATTCCTGGAGGGAGGAAGTTTGACTCCAACGTGGTGAATGGTTTCATATGCACCAAGAACGTCGCTCACAAGAAGGTAGGTTAGTTTTGTTTTGCTAGAGATATTTTGGTACTAGTTTTTTTTGGTTTTTTTTAGATGAATTCGTACATCAAGAACCCTAAAATCCTGCTGCTGAAATGCTCCATCGAATATCTGTACAGGGAGGAGACCAAGTTCACCTGCATCGACCCCATTGTGCTGCAGGTATGTGGGTCCTCAATTATGTTTTTGGCGCAAATTTTGGTTGGAATCTACAAAAGATTTGCCTTTATTTCAGGAGCGAGAGTTTTTGAAGAACTACGTGCAGCGCATAGTGGACGTCCGGCCGAACCTGGTTCTCGTGGAGAAGACGGTGTCTCGTATCGCTCAGGACATGCTGTTGGAGCACGGCATCACCTTGGTGATCAACGTCAAACCGGTCAGTTCAAAAACATTCTGACGGACAGCTGGCTGACCTCCAGGCTCTTTTGTTTTGTGACGCGTAGTAAAGCCTGCTTTTTTTGGTATGTATGGAGTGGGCTCAGCTAGCTAGGGAAGTGTCAGAAGAGTTTTTTTTCTTCAAAAGTGACTGTTTGAGGACCCAAAATGTGCGGAGAAGTTGCAGGGATTGGACAAAGTTGCAAGGCCGCAGATAATTTGTGCTGTTTGGTAAAATTTGCCCGATCGTGACACCCTGGAAGGGTGACGCCATCTTGTGGACACATGTGACGGTTACATTATTAAATGTTTCTTATCATCCCCCCATTTAGCAAGTCTTGGACCGAGTCAGTCGAATGACCCAAGGTGACCTGGTAGTGTCCATGGACCAGCTCCTCACTAAGCCTCGTCTGGGCACCTGTCACAAGTTCTACATGCAGCCTTTCACCCTGGCCAACAGTGAGCGAATACCTCGCCCTTTATTTTTATTTTTTTTAACGCAGCATGACATCCATCATCTTTTGTGTTTCAGACGACGTCAAGACGCTGATGTTCTTCGAGGGCTGCGCCACCCACCTGGGCTGCTCCATCAAGCTGCGCGGCGCCTCCGAATACGAGCTGGCCCGGGTGAAGGAGATCATCATGATGATGGTGTGTGTGGCCTACCACTCCCAGCTGGAGATCTCCTTCCTCATGGACGAGTTTGCCATGCCGCCCAGCCTGGCCCAGAGCGCCTCCTTACCCTGCCTGCTGGAGGGCGCGTCCGCCGAGGTGGAGGCGGACGACGAGAATCAGGACACAATTGTAGAATGTGCTGATGGTTCCACAACACCCAGCCAGCCCGATGAGGACACATTTTTTCCTGGGATGGAAAGCAGCGAGGACCGTCCACGATCATCAGCGTCCTCTGTCCACAACGAGGAAGCTGGACTCAAAGAGACAAGGACCTCCTCGCCCTTTTCCAGCCTTCCTGCTCCTCCTCTGTCGGTATCCCCGCCGTTCATCATGGAAGACGAGCAAGAGACTATGCCCAATATATTCCGCGGGGAAACAGTGGAGGAGGGGCTGGAAAGCACGGAAGATAAGGGATCAGAAACGCCCCGTTTGTTCAGGGACCCCCTACAGGACGACACGGGCCTGTTTGTCGCCGAGCAGGTGGCGTCGACCGACGACCGCCTCAAGTCCATGTCGGCTGTTTTCAAGCAGGAGCTGAAGGACATCATTTTGTGTATCTCGCCCTTCATCACATTCCGAGAACCGTTCCTGCTCACGTCTGCCGGAATGCACTGCCCCAGCAGGGACTACTTCCCGGAACAGGCATGTTGAGTTAATACATCACGATAAATAGGGATATACACAGTATTTGAAATAGTAGGTGATGTCATCAGAAATGACACAAAACAGATATTTTTTTACTTTATAACATGTTTTTAAACCTTAATTAACAGCAAAAATTGAAGTTGTTAGCTAACAGAAGTTTGTTTCATTTAGTGCACCTTATAACACACATGGGTGATTCAAAACATTCGTGATGTAAGTGCGGCTGATTTTAAACATAATGCATACATTTAATAACGCACCATATTGTAGTGTGAAGTAGTTGCTGCTGAGTTTCCCAGCATGCCTTGCGGGCACTTTGTAAATTTCAATGAAAGTTATGTAATTGTTGTTAGCATTTAGTACATCCTTCTACGCCAGGCCTGGGGGGGTTGCAAATTTAGAGAAAAAAATGTGTCTCCGGGGCCGGTGTGTCTATCTATCTATCTATGTATACATATACTAATCCACTAATACAAAAACTCACAATATTGTTTGATTGAAAGCTAAACACTTATGACAGACTGCCTTAAAAAACCGAATGGAATTTAAAAATGTTTTTACTGAATGAGACACCCAGAATGTACGTCAAAATAAAGAATGTGGGATTTACAATATTAACTATGAACGATAAAACACTGAGTATTGACAACATATGAATGTCACAGCCCCTCTCGATCAACATATTTTACAATCAAGTGAAACGCAACACAAAAGCAACAAACACAGCGAAATATGAATGCGAAGGGTAAAAAAAAAAAAAGCCCACTTACAATCTGATACATCACTAAGCTTTAGAACTTTGTTGTGAAAATCTCCTTCCGCATCTGTCCCTGACACCCGCATTGCAGGCTGGCCGCTCTGGAAACACTCTGTGGAAACGCACCCCACCCACACTGCTTGGTGCCTCGTCTGAGCTGCTGTGACTTAGATCACCATAGTAACTAATATATCATGCAAAAGCGCAGATTCCAACCATTGAAATACTTTGTATCGCTCAAAATTTACGGTCATTTGAAAACATCACTGCACATCTTAGTAGCAGCTACAGTTTCAATCTTAAAGATCTAAAAAAAAAAAATGTGGGAATGTCCGACGGGCCAAATTGAAAAGCTTAACGGGATGCGATCCCGGGCCATAATTTGCCCAGGTGTGGTCTACGCCAAGTAACAATGCCATCTACTGCCCAAAATTGGAACTACATGCCGCTCAGACAGCCCTTTTATTATATAATGTTCATGAGCGAGGGTGAGCAGATCGCGAGGGTGAGCAGATCGCATCAAATCTTGGCGGGGTTGGGGGAGCGGGGTTTGGTGGTAGCGGGGGGTGTATATTGTAGCGTCCCGGAAGAGTTAGTGCTGCAAGGGGTTCAGGGTATTTGTCCTGTTGTGTTTATGTTGTGTTACGGTGCGGATGTTCTCCCGAAATGTGTTTGTCATTCTTGTTTGGTGTGGGTTCACAGTGTGGCGCATATTTGTAACAGTGTTAAAGTTGTTTATACGGCCACCCTCGGTGTGACCTGTATGGCTGTTGATCAAGTATGCGTGGCATTCACTTGTGTGTGTTTGTTAAAGCCGCATATATTATGAGTGGGCCGGCACGCAGAGGCAGTGCCTTTAAGGTTTATTGGCGCTCTGTACTTCTCCCTACGTCCGTGTACACAGCGGCGTTTGAACAAGTCATAAATTTTACTTTTTGAAACCGATACCGATAACTTTGAAACCGATACCGATGATTTCCGATATTACATTTTAAAGCATTTATCGGCAGATAATATCGGCAGGCCGATATTATCGGACATCCCCTGCTTTAACCATTTGATACTGAAAAATAAAATGAAATAAACTCAGTAGATAATCCACCCATCCGTTTTCTACTGCTTATTCCCTTCAGGGTCGCGGGGGGCGCTGCAGCCTATCTCAGTTGTCTGTCAGTAGATAATAATAAATTTAAATTTATGAGAACAACAACTCAGGAGTATAATGAATAAAACACTTTGACCTATGAAACAAAAATAAAAAATCTATGCTAATTTTTTTTTTAAAGCAAGATGAAGTCATGGTTAATAGCTACAATGAGCACGTTTTGTAGTGCACAGCTTTTCAAAGTACGATACTGCTAAAGCATGTTTCCCCTTTGAGCCCCACCCCACTGTAGTGTGTTAGCGCCACTAGCATAGCAATGCTACCTACATAGCTAACAGTACACTCACATTTTAACTGCAACATCATGCTAGGTTTGCTGAAGAAAAACAAAGATTATTAGGGGTGCAAAAAAAAAACAATTCACAGCCGAATTTCTATTTTTATAAATTTTTAAAAAACGTTTTTTTTTTTTTTGCCATTTCCGTGCTTTATTTATATATACCAAATAATATAATACAATAATTTGAATCAGGAACCATCACACTAAATATCGAATTGAATCGTGAGTTGTAAGGTTTACATCTCGAATGACTAAACTTACACTTTCCACATCTGTAGCTGACTGACTCGTTGGCACAGCACTGGAATTGATTTTAGGATGTTTAGCAAAGCTTTTTTTACATTGCTTTTTACACAGGATCAGCAGAGTATGGACTATTATTACACCATGTATATTACAATATGTTTCTAATTGTCCATTCATAGGTCTACCTGTCCCCCCTCCTCAACAAGGACTTCAAAGAACTAGACGGGCGCAGAAAGAGGCAGCTCCTCAAGGACTCTGCGTCATCCTCGCTGGTCGGCAGCGGTCAGACCAACGGCGCGACTCCGTCCAAGCCCGTCGAGGTCTTGCCGTGCCACAGCCTCACCAGCACCCGTATCGTGGAGCAGGTGAGCAGCAGCCAGGACCTGGCCAAGATGCTGGCAGAGTACAGGGCCAAGGGGGGTCGCATTCGGCAGAGGGAGGCGGGTGACCCCTTCAACGTGGTGGTCAACGGCCAGAGCAAGGCAGAGGAGACGGGGCCAGTCAAGGCGTCTATAAAGGGCGAAGGTGAAGAAGACAAACCGAGCAAGCAGAGTGAAATGAGCATGGCGCCTAAGGTGAGCTTCCCTGGATCTCTGGTTCAATTGGACAAGTTTTATATTTTGGTTTGCTTCCCAGATGGACTGTCTGACACCTGTCAATCATCAGCGGCTATGCGTGCTCTTCAGCAGCTCTTCGGCTGAGTCCAGCAACGCTCCAAACCCCTGCGTCAGCCCGTGGTAAACTCCTGTGCTGAACCAGAACCACTTTAAGAACCCGGTTAAGAACTGGTTCCAACAGGCATGTCTTCCCAACAGGATCGTCACCATGGAGTTCTACGGCAAGAATGACCTCTCGCTTGGCGTCTTCTTGGAGAGATACTGTTTCAGGTAGCGCACATCCAGGTTGGGACGCCCCAAGAACAAGTCCAGAGTGTTTGTTTCCCTCACCTCAGGCCGTCCTACCAGTGTCCCAGCATGTTCTGCGAGACTCCCATGGTGCACCATATCCGCCGCTTCGTGCACGGCAATGGCTGCGTGCAGATTGTGCTGAAGGAGCTGGACTCGCCTGTTCCCGGTTATCAACACACCATCCTCAACTACTCCTGGTGCCGCATCTGCAAACAGGTTTCTAATATTCACTTGCAAGCTTGCAGTTTTTAGTCCAGCTAATCTAACTTCCTGTGTTCTTCACCTTGCTTCCCCATTATCAGGTGACCCCAGTGGTGCCCCTGTCCAACGACTCTTGGTCCATGTCATTCGCCAAGTACCTGGAACTGCACTTCTACGGCCACCAGTACACCAGGCGGGCCAACGCCGAACCCTGCGGACACTCTATCCACAAAGACTACCACCAGTACTTTTCCTACAACCAGATGGTGGCCTCATTCAGGTAGGTCTCAGCCCTCGACGCCGTCCATCCTACAGCTGCTGAGCTCCATGAAGAAATTGTCCGCTTTCTCTGTCCTCTTATCAGCTACACCTCTGTGAGGTTGCTGGAGATTTGTCTTCCTCGTCCCAAGATCTTCATCAGGAACCAGGGGCCCTCCAAAGCCAACCTGCAACAGGACCTAAAGGACTTCTCGCAGAAGTAAATGGAATGGAACTTTATTATAGTCATTGCACTTAAAAAGTACAACGAAATTTCTTTACATTACAACCCGTCCAAGATCCAACATAAGGTAGACAGAACAGGAAAACTGATTTTTCACCGGTAGGGTGATGCCTCATAGAAAGGTAGGAAAAAGGTAAACATGGGGGAAATCAGAATAAAAAAAGCAAATCCCACACTAAACTCCTATGGGGGGCTCAGTTTAAGACCAGGGAAAACCTTGAAGAAAGCACATATGAGGGAGAATCCAGATTTGAGTGTTTGTGTTTGTGCTAGAGAAAACAAATGTAAACGTTTCGCTCTTATTGTCCATTCTTGGTCTTCAAATTGATCATAACTTCGCCTTGCAGAGCAGACAGCTTCTCCAAGATGTTATCCAGTTTGTGATTCACTCCAGAAACCACAAAAGTCTAAGTGCCCACAGCTCTGTCCGTTCTTCAATCATTTGTAGCAGCTTTGGGGTACCTTGAACCTTCAATGCTTACTCATATCAGCAGACGTCTTATCATGAAGATGTCTTGGTATCATGAATAGGTACATGTTTTCAACGTCCTCGACTGAAAGAATTGCAAGGCACATAACCCTCCACTTCTCCTCCAAAGAGTCCATCGTGTGTCCAGTAACAAACGTTCTGTCAGGACAGGCAGGTTTCCCTCAACAAAAACTTCTCGTCAAGAAGATTTTATGGAGAAGCCAGTTCATCAATTCCATTGTTTAGATTCTGGAGAGCAGTTCAAAAAGAGGCTCAAGAAAGTTAAGACAAGAAAAGACAAAGAAGCAAAAGCGGGAGGGATAAAGGAGAGGGAAGGGAGGCGGCTGCCTTCGTTGAGAACCAGACAGAAAATAAGATTTGGACTACAGTTGAACCTCACAGGACATTTACATCTGTCGTCTAATTTGGACTTCTGATACGTTTTTAGGAGAAGTTAGGAGAAGACTCTCAGTTCAAACCGTTATGTGGAATGTCGACTTACACCCTTGTTTTTACACTTGTAGGAAATGTATAATGTTATAATAATTATACTCAAAGACGCTCATATAGTTAATCAGGTGTTATGGTACAAGTTTGACCCTGGAACCGAACATTTTTTTTTCTTTAGAAAATTAGTTTTTAAAGAAATCTGAGGTTGTCCAACTTCCTGACCTAAAAAGGTTCCATTGTCGTTGTCCATTATACCAATTTTTGTATGAAATATTGCTCTTCTTTTGTGCCTCTTGTCTTAGCGTATCGCAGGTCTACCTGGCTATCGACGACCGCCTCACCTCCCTGAAGACCGACACCTTCAGTAAGACCCGAGAAGAGAAGATGGAGGACATCTTCGCTCAGAAAGATGTAGGTTCTTCCTGCGTTTTTGTCCTCTTCCTATTGCTTTTGGTCGTGATTTATTTGTTTCAACAAGTTACATTGGGTACGGATGGTAGTCAGACCCCTTTTTAATTTTTCACTCTTTGTTTCATTGCAGACATTTGCTAAAATCAAACAAGTTTATTTTTATTTCTCATTAATGTACACTCAGCACGCCATCTTGACAGAAAAAAAGCAAATGTAGAAATTTTTGCTAATTTATTAAAACAAGTAAAACTGAACTATCACATGGTCATAAATATCCAGACTCTTTGCAGTGCATGGCAGAGCAAATGAGAATCATGAGGTTGAATGAACTGCCCAAGGAGCTCAGAGACAGTATTGTGGCAAGGCACAGATCTGGCCGAGGTTACAAAATAATTTCTGCAGCACTCAAGGTTCCTAAGAGCACAGTGGCCTCCATAAAATAAATAAGTTTGGGACGGCCATAATTCTTCCTGGACCTGACTGTCCAGCCAATCACAGCAATTGTGGTAGAAGAAACTTGGTTAGAAGAACCCAAATATCACAAGATGCAGTAGGGAGATAGGAGAAGGTTCCACAAAGTCACTGCAGCCCTCCACCAGTCAGGGCCTGACGGAAGAGGCTCTCCTCAGTGCCAGACATATGAGCGCCCGCATAGATGTTGCCCAAAAATACTCCCAGACTATAAGAAATAAGATTATCTGGTCTGTGACACCAAGATTGAACTTTTTGGTGTTAATTCTAAGCGGTATGTGTGGAGAAAACCAGGCACTACTCAACACCTGCCCAATACAATCCCAACAGTGAAACATGGTGGTGGCAGCATCATGCAATGTGGGTGTTTTTCAGCTGCAGTGACAGGACGACTGGTTGTAATTGAAGGATAGATGAATGCGGCCAGGTACAGAGATATCCTGGAAGAAACCACTTCCAGAGTGCTTGGGAGCTCAGACTGGGCCTAAGGTTTACCTTCCAACAAGACAATGACCCTAAGCACACAGCTAAAATAACAAGAGTGGCTTCGGAACAACTCTGGGACCATTCTTGACTGGCCCAGCCAGAGCTTTGACCTAAACCCAATTGAGCATCTCTGGAGAGACCTGAAAATGGCTGTCCACCATTGTTTACCATTCAACCTGACAGAACTGGAGAGGAGCTGCAAGGAAGGATGGCAAAGGACCCCCAAATCCAGGTGTGGAAAAAGTAATTCCCAAGAAGACCCATGACTTTACTAGCTCAAAAGGGTGCTTCTACTCAATATAGAGCAAATAGTCTGAATATTTATGACCATGTGATTGTTCAGATTTCCTTTTTTAATAAATCTGCAAAAATGTTATCATTTCTGTTTTTTTCTGCCAAGATTGTGTGCTGAGTTTACATTAATGAGAAATAAAATTTACTTTCTGGATTTCAGCAAATTAATTATTTAGTCCTGACGCTTTCTCCTTACCTCAACCATCACTAATACTTTATTGACTTCCTTTTTTTGAATGTTAACATTTCTTAAGCAAGAAAGGGAAAAACATTCAGAATGTGAAACAATTGCTAGGTAATGTTCGCTTGCTACTATGGTCTCACTGCATTGCGTTTTTTAAATTAAAAAATATTTTTAAAAGCGTCCTTACTTTGATGAAATCCATCTATCATGGGGGATCTAAAACACCATAGCTTATTTAAAAAAAAAAGCTATTTTATTAGTAGTGTAGATGGCAATAATAAAATAGATTCCTTTAAAGTGTTGTCTGTGTGTAGATGGAGGAGGTGGAGCTGCGCAGCTGGATCGAGAAGCTCCAGGCGCGACTCCAAGCCTGCGGTCTGGATTCCCCACAGCAGCTCCAGGCTGTGCTGGAGTCCCTGGTGGTGAAGAAGCAGAGTCTGTGCGAGGTGCTGCAGTCGTGGAACAGCAGGTCCTAGTCACGTTGCTGTGGGTTGCATGTTCGGATCGGCTCGCTCACTTCCTCCTTTCTCGTGTCCTCTTTAGGCTACAAGACCTGTTCCAGCAGGAGAAAGGCCGCAAGCGTCTGTCCGTCCCCCCTAGCCCGGGTCGCCACCGGCAGACTGCCTCTGATGACAGCAAGGTGTGTTCAAATACCCTCTGACTTTTCCAATAGTTGAGTTGAGGGTGATGTTGTGTTTTGATGACAGAGCACGCTGGACTCCTCCCCCCGCAACCCTTCACCTGTGGTGCAAAATGGGGACAAAGGTAAGCATGCTGACTTGTGTGGCGTCCGTTTTAGTTCAAAAGATGCTGACGAATGTTCTTTTTTGCCACAGAGGACCGTCACCTCAGCACTTTACCTTCCACGTCCTCCGCCACCGTGCTGTTGTCGCCACCCGCAGACCCCGGAGTCGAGACTGTTACCCCCGCTCCCTCCTTCACGGAGCCTGACTCTATCAGCATCCCAGAAGGTACACACGCACACATTTCTGTTTAAAAACGTTAAAGTCACCTGCTGCGTTTCCTGGACTGGTCAGACGTGTTCGACGGACACTTGCTGGGCTCGACTGACAGTCAGGTGAAGGAGAAATCCACTATGAAGGCCATCCTGGCCAACTTCCTGCCCGGCAACAGCTACAACCCCATTCCCTTCCCGTTGTGAGTACTGAAATACACCAGGTTTTTTTTCCCGATCATTTTTATATCTGTATATGCATTTTCATAACATGGGATTGCATGACAAAATCCATAAAATAATGGTGTGGTATGGAATGGTTTGGAATAATATTGTATGGAATGGTATAGCATGGAATGGTTTAACATAATACTGAATGGTACCATATATTCCGGACCATAGAGAGTATATAAGCCACACCCACTACATTTTAGAATAAACTTTTTTTTTTCCCAAATATTAGCCGCACTGGACTAAAATCACCAGATACAGTATATATGTTTCGAAATGAGTTATTTGCACAAAGATTTTGTAAATGTTTATTTACTTACCTGAAACGGTGCCTGTAACACAGCAGTAAAACGGATGATCAAACAAAACAGAAGTCCTCGCCATGGACCCACTAGCTGTGGAAGCTAGCTCTCCAATCAGCTAAACAAACTCAACAACTCCACCGTGACATTTTGGTGAATTTCCCGAAGAATTTGTGAAACTCAAACAATACGAAAATAATGCCATTGTAAGTTAATATTACTAACACAGACACTTGTATGTGTCAGCATATTAGCTAATTTAACGACGCTATCGTCATTACATTAGCAGGCCTCGAATTTTAACTTTTTAAGGTCAAGGCAAGTGTTGCCTTAAAGGAGGGCTCATATTTTAAGGCACCAAGGCAAACATTATTTTCTTTCGAGGCAGGGGCTCCAAAGCATGCATGCATATATATATATATATATATATATGTGTGTATATTTATATATATATATATATATATATATATATATATATATATATATATATATATATATATATATGTGTATATTTATATATATGTGTATATGTATATATATGTGTGTGTATATATATATATATATATATATTTATTATTATTATTATTATTTTTATTTTATTTTTTTTAATAAATGGGCATGGTGTCCCCTTATGCCGGCCTACCTGCTCGGTCTGGGGGGCATGTGCCTGACCTAAATTCAGCGAACACCTGACGTCCTTCCAGACCCTGATGCAACTAGTGTATCTCTCGGACAATCTCAGAACAACTCGGCTCTTCTCGTTGTCGGTTAATCTTTGACACATGTGTTGTTCATACCAATTAACTTTAATCATGCCATGTCTTAAACAGTTGAAAATGTAAGAAAAAAAGTAATGTCGGAGTGTTTTTATAAAAAAATTTCGACGAAACAATTACGTTACAATTGTCCATTATTGGGATGACACGGTATGAACATTTCTTTTCACGGTTATTGTTACCAAAATTATAACGGTTATTATTGTTATCGCGGTCATTTTAAATGTGCTCAAAATTTTCAAAAACTACTTATACTGAAATCTTTTAACCAAGTTTGATTTTTTTTTTTTAAACACAAACACATTCAAAATGTATATATGTACCTCAAGTAGAAAGTTCAAGTTGCATATGAAAGCAACACAAGCATTATAAACAAAGTAATATGGCAGAAACAAAATAATACTATAAATAGAAATATGTTTGAAAAATTGGCCAGATGGCACCTTATGAACATAAGACGTAACTGCACTTTTTGTCCATAAAGATAAAAATAGTGTTAATATATGAGGTCAAGTCTTATACATAGGACTGCACGGTTATGGGCAAAATAATAATTAAGATTATTATTATCAATATTGAAATCACATTTATCAATCATGGTTATTCATTATGTTTGGTAAAACAGTGTGAAGGGTGTGATCGCGACGCCATCATGTAATTTGTAATATTAATAAAAATGCTCTAGATTCTGGATCCATATATTTAAAGACATATATTTGAGTTTTTGTTTATTAATAGTATCAGCGTGTCAGATTTTTTTATTACATGATGCCTCTATCTGTAGTTTTACATCTTCATAGAGAAAAGTATTTTTTTAAGTTATGTACATTTACATGTATTAATGTATGTACATGCTGTATCAGGACAGATCCATTGAGAGTTTGAGCAGAAATATGTCGTATAGGAATTAACTACAGGACTGTCTCGGAAAATTAGAATTTTGTGATAAAGTTCTTTATTTTCTGTAATGCAATTAAAAAAAACAAAAATGTCATACATTCTGGATTCATTACACATCAACTGAAATATTGCAAGCCTTTCATTATTTTGATATTGCTGATTATGGCATACAGTTTAAGAAAACTCAAAAATCCTATCTCAAAAAATTAGAATATTTCCTCAGACCAAGTAAAAAAAAAGATTAAAACAGCAAAACCAAATCAAACATTTGAAAATTTCAATTAATGCACTCAGTACTTGGTTGGGAATCCTTTTGCACGGATTACTGCATCATAAGGGGGCAGATAAATATAAGAATAGTATTCTTCCATCTGCTCCTTTCTGATCATGGAAATGTATAAGAAACAAAAAACAATGAAAGTGTCAACTGTATATGGCTTGTATATATGCATTTTCATGAAAGGAATAAAAAGAAATGATGATGATGAATGCGGCGTGGCATGGTGGCCATCAGCCTGTGGCATTGCTGAGGTGTTATGGATGCCCAGGATGCTTCAATAGCAGCCTTTAGCTCATTTGCATTATTGGGTCTGGTGTCTTTCAGCTTCTTCTTCACAATACCCCACAAATTCTCTATGGGGTTCAGGTCAGGTGAGTTGGCAGGCCAATCGAGGACAGTAATGCCATGGTCAGTACACCAGTTACTGGTGGTTTTTGCACTGTGGGCAGGTGCCAGATCATGCTGGAAAATGAAATCATCATCTCCATAGAGCTTTTCAACAGATGGAAGCATGTAGTGCTCTAAAATCACTAGAAGCGTCTGACTTGGACTATGGAAAAGAAGCACTGGACAGTTGCAGAGTGGTCCAGAGTCCTGTTTTCAGACGAAAGCAAGTTTTGTATTTCATTTGGAAGTCAAGGCGCTAGAGTCTGGAGGAAGGCTGGAGAGGAGCAAAATCCAAGTTGCTTGAAATCCAGTGTGAAGTTCCCACAGTCAGCAATGGTATGGGGAGCCATGTCAGCTGCTGGTGTTGGTCCACTGTGTTTCATCAAGTCCAGAATCAATGCAGCTGTGTACCAAGAGATTGTAGAGCACTACATGCATCCATCTGTTGAAAAGTTCTATGGAGATTATGATTTCATTTTCCAGCACGATCTGGCACCTGCCCACAGTGCCAAAACCACCAGTAACTGGTGTACTGACCATGGCATTACTGTCCTCGATTGGCCTGCCAACTCTTTACTTGGTCTGAGGAAATATTCTAATTTTTTGAGATAGGATTTTTGAGTTTTCTTAAGCTGTATGCCATAATCAGCAATATTAAAATAATAAAAGGTTTGCAATATTTCAGTTGATGTGTAATGGATCCAGAATGTATGACATTTTTGTTTTTTTAATTGCATTACAGAAAATAAAGAACTTTATCACAATATTCTAATTTTCTGAGACAGTCCTGTATACACCATAAAACATTAACAAAATGCTGTGTTACATGAATAGTTATTGAAGTGATTACTTTGTGGGATGAAAAAAACACAAGTAATGTAAAAAAAACATGGTGTTTACTTTTTGATATCAATATAAAACACAAAGCAGTTTGGCTAATGAAAATAAAGTCAAATAGACAAACTTTGTTCTTCAACAACAACCATGTACTTCAGTGCATCGGTTTGGCCAACAAAAATAAAGAGTGATACCTCTCACATCTAACACACAATCTTTGTGCCTCACCGTCAACTCAGCCTGTGTTCAATTCGATGAGATGACAAAACATTTTAGCTCGTATTGATGTTATTGGAACACTAACAAAGTTAGCAGTTAAATTAAAGGACGAGTGAGCATCCCCGTAAACAAACTAAGGACTTTATAAACAAGTTGTAACAACGTTCCCAAAACACATCGCCTGCTGCATGCTAACTCTCAGTCCCAGCAGCTGACGGAAGGACGCTAGTTCAAAAGGAAACTGCAACATCAAATATGTTTCTCCTCCAACAGCATCACGCTCTTAATCGCACAGCGAGACTCCACGGAAGTAGAAGTGATTGAATTTAAATGAAACGAAGCGATTGGTTTCTTCAAAAAAAAGTCCATGAAGTCGCCGACATGTTTCCATACCTGCCAACTACTCCGGTTTTCCCGTAATTAGTACGGTTTTCATCAACCTATTCCGGGTTACGGTTGCAGTGATAAAAAATACGGTTTTTCATTAATTAAAAAAAATAAAATAAAATTAAGTTTTATTCACGAAATCGCGTAACAACAATGACAATCGACACTGCTTCCCGTAACTTCCTATCGAGCCATTCCGAATGCCATGCGCGAGGCTATTTATAGCACCGCTGCCAAGCACGAGGCACCTGTTGCCATTGTTTCCAAACGAGCGAACGATCATGGAATCAGCCGGAGAAAAATCGCAAACGAATCTTAAACCGAAAAGAAAACTGCAGTCATTCCGTGAAGAATATTCAAAAGTCTATCCGGGAATAATTATCCGTTCCAAAAAGGGTGAAAACTACGCGAATTGCACTTTGTGCAGACAAGATTTTTCGATCGGACACGGAGGAATTAGCGATGTAAAAGACCACGTTGGGACAAAAAAACACAAGTCTAATGCCGTTGCTAGCGATACAAGTGGAAAACTTTCAACGTTTTTCGGATTTTAGCCACAAAAAGGTAATGACACCAATGTTATCTATTGGAATTGTTTAGTACTGTTAATAGTGTTTATACTATTTATGCTTTCAAGTCCAAGTTGAAGAAATCTTGTTAAATGTTGACAGCATAACTACCAAAATAAAGAAGTATGTCCTTAATATTTTTGCAGTGCTATTTTTGTTGAAAAGTTAAAATGATTACATTAGAGATGTGATGTGCCACTTTTCAAGTGTCTGATGGCTTAAATTAATTTTCATTAATTTTTCATATTTTGAATTCTTTTGAAAGGCTTACAAAAAAACTACATTTGAATTGTAATTCCATGCTATTGACAGGACTATTAATTTTAATGAAGTTAGCTTCCCATGTTTACAGTATGATAATTGTGATAGAAATGTGAATTTTAGGCACAGAATATTTTTTGCAATTGAACAAGGCAGTAGATTATACAAGCTTGGACAGAAAGTTAATGACACCATTTTTTTTTTAATGGAATTGTTTAGTACTGTTTTACCATTTGTTTACTGTAAAAAGTGTTTATACTGTTTATACTTTCAATTAACAAATTGAAGTCTTGTGAAAGGTTGACAGGATAACTGGCATTAACTGTCAAAATAATTTCAAACTATTGAAGTTAGCTTACAGAATAAACATGTCAATCAACCCATATGATTTTTGCTGTAATATTTTTGTTTTGAAAAGTCACTGTGACTGATAGAAAAGTGATGGTTTTAGCAACATTTTAACCTGTCTGAATGCTAATAATCATTTTGCGTCGGGGGGCGAAGCCTGAACCCCCCACCAGGACTTTGTCCTGGACCTACCGGGGCCTGCGGCCCCTGTACCCTGGCTACTAGGTTTTTCTGATTTCAAAAGTTGGCAGGTATGTGTTCCCAAGCTGAACGGCAGTATAAAAAAGTCCTATTTTTGGGTGTTTGTTCATTTTGTTATGTTTTATTTAGCAAGGTGCAAAGTGTAATTTACCAACCTGCCCACTTGTGGCGCAGTGTAACTCAATGTGCACTTGCATCAGCGTGTGTTGCAATGCATTGGAAGATGTCGGGGGGAGTACGTTGTGGTGGTCCATGGCTATACCTTTCCTGCTCATCCAAACACACACTCCATGTCTGCAGTGACCCGGACAAGCACTACCTGATGCACGAACACGAGCGAGTTCCCATCGCCGTGTGCGAGAAAGAACCGAGCTCCATCATTGCCTTCGCCCTCAGGTGAGCACTCACTTTTTTTCGTTTTTTGTGCTTACAAGAAAATATGCAAACAAGTTTGTGACCACAGCTGCAAGGAGTACAAATCGACGCTGGATGATTTGTCCACGGCGTCCAAAGCGGGAGGAGACGAGGCGTCGCAGGCCAGCAGGTGAGTGTAAAAGTGGGCGTGGCTTCACATGAGCGTGATGTTCCTGACTTGTGTGACGTAGCGGAGAGAGCCGAGCGAAGGGAAGTCCCGCCAGGCTCGGCGAGCCGGCCCAGCAGAGTCGCGCCGGCTCGGAAGGCGAACTGCCAAGTAAGTGTTGATGTTCCCTGGCGATGATGTGGTCTCGGTGACGCTGACCCCCAGTCTCCTTCAGAGGACGCAGACATGGCGGACAGACAGAAGAAGCAGTCGCAGAACCCGCACATCGAGTTACGTACGTTTTCCGTGCTCCGCCTTCACGTCGTTCACCGTCGAAGGGACTGAAGTTGTGCTTCCTGTGCAGAGTTCTCGGACGCCAACGCCAAGTTCTACTGTCGGGTTTATTACGCCGAGGAGTTCCACAAGATGCGGGAGGACATCTTGGAGAGCGCAGAAGAAGATTTCATTCGCTCGCTTTCTCACTGTGTCAACTGGCAAGCACGAGGTGGAAAGTCTGGGGCCGTTTTCTACGCTACTGAAGGTTCAATGGAAGACTTTTTTTTACGAGACATTTCTGCTTTCTTCTTCTTTTCCTTAGTTACTTCTTTTTCCTTCTTCATTGATTTATTTTGCTTTTTCTTCTTTTTCATTTTTTCCTTCTTATTCTGTCCCTTCTTCTTTTCTTCTTCGTCTTTTCCTTTTTTTTCCTTCTTAATTTAATTATTTTGCTGCTGCTTTTTATTCTACTTATTTCCTCTTTTTCCTTAATTTATTGAATTATTTTCCTTCTTCTTTTCCTCCTCCTTTTCATTTTTTTCCCTTCTTATTCTGTCCCTTCTTCTTTTGTTCTTCCTCTTTTCCTTTTACTTATTTCCTTCTTAATGGAATTATTTTGCTTCTTCTTCTGTTCCCTTTTTCCTTCTTCTTTTCATTTTTTCCCCTTCTTATTCTGTCCCTTCTTTTCTTCTTCCTCTTTTCCTTTTTTTCCCCTTCTTAATTGAATTATCTTGCTTCTTTTTATTCTACTTATTTCCTTCTTTTTCATTTATTTATTGAATTATTTTCCTTCTTCTTTTCCTCCTTTTCATTTTTTCTCCTTCTTATTTTGTCCCTTCTTCTTTTCTTCTTCCTCTTTTCCTTTTACTTATTTCCTTCTTAATTGAATTATTTTGCTTTTTCTTCTTTTTCATTTTTTCCTTCTTATTCTGTCCCTTTTTATTTTCTTCTTCGTCTTTTGCTTTTTTTTCCCTTCTTAATTTAATCATTTTGCTGCTTCTTTTTATTCTACTTATTTCCTCTTTTTCCTTAATTTATTGAATTATTTTCCTTCTTTTCCTCCTCCTTTTCATTTTTTTCCCTTCTTATTCTGTCCCTTCTTCTTTTGTTCTTCCTCTTTTCCTTTTACTTATTTCCTTCTTAATTGAATTATTTTGCTTCTTCTTCTTCTGTTCCCTTTTTCCTTCTTCTTTTCATTTTTTCCCTTCTTATTCTGTCCCTTCTTCCTCTTTTCCTTGTTTTCCCTTCTTAATTGAATTATCTTGCTTCTTTTTATTCTACTTATTTCCTTCCTTTTCCTTTATTTATTGAATTATTTTCCTTCTTCTTTTCCTCCTCCTTTTCATTTTTTCTCCTTCTTATTTTGTCCCTTCTTATTTTCTTCTTCCTCTTTTCCTTTTACTTATTTCCTTCTTAATTGAATTATTTTGCTTCTTCTTCTTTTCATTCTTTGTTCCTTCTTATTTTGTGCCTTCTTCTTTGCGTTTTACTTATTTCCTTCTTTTTCTTTTTTTAATTGAATATTTTCCTTTTTTTCCTCCTCCTTCTTTTCCCCTTTTCCCTTCTTTTTTCCTTCTTTTCCTCCTTTGTACTCATTTGCTTTTTTTTCTTTTTCTTTGTCATGTTCTCATTTTCTTTCTTCTTTTCTTTCCTATTTACCTTCATTTTCTTCCTCTTCGGTCTAATCCTCCTTCCTGTTCACTTTACCCTTTTTTTCTATTTTTCTTCTTCTCCTCATGTTGTTTTCATCCTTCTGTTTTAAATATCTTTGTCAATGATGTTTAATTTTTCTCGTTCTTATTGCCATACTTATTATTCTGTTTTCTCTTGTTCTCCTTCTTTCCTTCTCCTCATTCTGCTCCTTCTCCTACTTATTTTTCTCTTCCTTATTCTACTCCTTCTTGTGTTCCTCTTCCCCTCGCTCTTCTATTTTCCTCCTATTTTCTTTACCTCCTAATTCTTTTTTCTTCTTCCCGTCCCCGATCTCCATGTTCTGCTCCTCCTCCTCCTTAACCTCCTTCTTCTCCTTCTCCTTGTTGTGATCAGATGATCGCTTCATCCTGAAGCAGATGCCCAGACTGGAGGTCCAGTCCTTCTTGGACTTTGCGCCTCACTACTTCACCTACATGACAGGAGCAGTGCAGCAGAAAGTACGGCGTACACCACGTGTATTTCTTGTGTCCTATGGACCACTCAAGTACAACTAAAGGGTCACCATTGCGGCACAGAGGCCGACGGCGCTGGCCAAGATCCTGGGTGTTTACCGCATCGGCTACAAGAACTCCCAGAACAACGCCGAGAAGAAGCTGGACCTTCTGGTGATGGAAAACCTCTTTTACGGACGCAAGATGGCTCAGGTAAGGAAGTAGTAGAACTTCTTGCAAAGTGTTGAAGCTGCTAGATAATAATGTACCTCTCAATGTAAAGTCCAAAGTGCGGCAAGGGAGACATTTTTGGCCTGCCACTCGTTTTTCTACTTGTAAAAATAAATGATGTAAAGTTTTTAACATACAAAACATTACAAAGTATGGTGCAAGCCACCTTGAATATGTTTGTGTTACAAAAGTAATGCTTCTGGTTTTGAGTAAGTAGAATAATCCCTTATATAAATTGGTTAGAAATAGGGTTTGTCTGCTTACTAGAGTGCAGGAAATAACACAATGGTGATTTCAGTTTTGGGTGCACAGCTAACCGCTAACGGTGTATTTTCTGGAATTTCCCCCCCCCTCTCATTGCTGAAATAATTGTCTTAAGCCTGTTAGCGCTATTTTTCTGTTTTTTAGCAGCCTCCCCTGAAGTTTTGTTGTGCCCCCTAGAGGTGGTGCACCTCACACGAGGGCAGGAGTGCCCATTACGTCAATCGCGAGCTACCGGTCGATGGTGGAGGGTGTGTCAGTCGATCGCCAGACAGGCATTGAAAAATAGACCTAAAAATAATCTTCACTAAGACGTCACTTGATTCACGGCACCCGAGGGTCTTCTGAGATGATGCTGGCTGCTGCATGCTCTTTTTTTTTTTTTTAAATGACCGACTGGAAGGCGAGAAACACTTCACTTTTTATTTCAACAGACTCGCGCCGTACCTGCCGTCAAAACCCTAAAGACCGACTGCACAGTTCCTATCTTCACAATAAAAGCGCTGATTCATCCTGCCTGCGCTATCAAAAATAAGTGTATAAAAAGGAGTATGGAAGCTGGACAAATAAGATGACAAAAAACACGTTCATGTGGTTGTGGACAGAAATGAGGACTTTTTTTCTCCTCCATTTGAAAATGCGGACGTTATCATCACTACTGTCTGATTCCAATCAATGCAAGTCATCAGAATCAGGTAATACACCAACTTATATTCTTGTCTTCATGGAAGAAAGGAATCTATATGTGTTAAACATGCTTATATCATTAAACACCTTAAATTGTTAACATAAACGTCTCAAATAAATATAAATTATATATATGAATGAGGTAGATCCCCTCGACTTGGTCAATTGAAAAGTGGGCACCTCTCCACTAGGAAGGGACAAAACGGCCTTAACGAACCTCAGCAATCATGTTTTAATATCAATATACCGTATTTTTCGAAAATGGATAATAAAGAAGGAAAAAAACATATAAGTCGCATTTTTTGGAGACATTTATTTGATAAAAGCCAACACCAAGAATAGACATTTGAAAGGCAATTTAAAATAAATAAAGAATAGTGAACAACAGGCTGAATAAGTGTACGTTATATGAGGCATAAATAACCAACTGGTATGTTAACGTAACATATTATGGTAAGAGTCATTCAAATAACTATAACATATAGAACATGCTATACGTTTACCAAACAATCTGTCACTCCTAATCGCTAAATCCCAGGAAATCTTATACGTCTAGTCTCTTACGTGAATGAGATAAATAATATTATTTGATATTTTACGCTAATGTGTTAATAATTTCACATATAAGTCGCTCCTGAGTATAAGTCGCACCCCCGGCCAAACTATGAAAAAAACTGCCACTTATAGTCTGAAAAATACGACAGTCGTTGTTTTTGACACATACCTTTTGTACATTCTCTTGAAGTGGGGTCAACTCTTACGTACAATAACCACGACACCCCCCACCAGGTGTTTGACCTCAAGGGTTCGCTGCGGAACCGCAACGTCAAGACGGACTCGGGCAAGGAGAGCTGCGAGGTGGTCCTGCTGGACGAGAACCTCCTTAAACTGATCTACGACAACCCGCTCTATATCCGCTCGCACTGCAAGTCGGTGCTGCGGGCCGCCATCCACAGCGACGCCTACTTCCTGTCCAGCCACCTCATCATCGACTACTCGCTGCTGGTGGGCCGCGACGACACCACCGATCAGCTGGTGGTCGGCATCATCGGTGAGCGAAACGCCTAAGCAACGCTGCTGTCCCGATGATTTAACAGCATCTTCGCTACAGCGAAGCGATCAAATGTGCGGCTGCCTGTTAGCTTTGTTGTATGACGTGTAGCAAAGCCTCTTCTCCCTCACATTGTCAGATTACATCAGGACGTTCACCTGGGACAAGAGGCTGGAGATGGTGGTCAAATCCACAGGGATTCTGGGAGGTCAAGGTAGGTTGAAGTGCGCTCTGCTCGCATGTGATGTTAACTCAACGTGTCGGCGTCCTCAGGTAAGATGCCCACGGTGGTTTCCCCCGAGCTGTACCGCGCTCGCTTCTGCGAGGCCATGGACAAGTACTTCCTCATGGTGCCGGACCACTGGACCGGACTGGGCGTCAACTGCTGAGCGGGACACGGCCCGACACTCTGAGCACGCCAGAGAAAGACCCGACGTGCACGCTGGTATTTTTTAATTTATTATTATGAAACACATTCCATTATGAAAAGAGAAGCGATAGTCCAACTTTTAAAGTCGTTTTTTAATCCCTGGAGTCCAGTGGAAACCCTTCCTGTTGTTTTATCGGTGCCGCATTGATGATTGTTACATAGTGTAATTTAACATTTTGAATATGTACAGATGATGGAACTATTAAAAGAATATTAACCCTGATTCTCACATTTATCATATATTTTTGTAAGATACTTAAGTAAAGACCAAACTACTTTTTAAAAATAAATTGATAAATGTGCAATGAGAGGACTTTTAAAAAAAATATATATTTAAAAAAAAAAAGAATTATCTTTGTCTAAACATACTACAAAAAATGTTGTTACAAGAAAATGTTATTTATGGCAGATACTTATATTGTATATTTATCTAACTTATACATTTGTCGGTTATTTATATTTACAAACAATAAATATATATTCCAGGAGTAGTTTGAATTTCCAGTACAGGCCAAACAGTTGGACACACCTTCTCATTCAATGTTTTTTTTTTATTTTCATGACTATTTACATTGTAGATTGTCACTGAAGGCATCAAAACTATGAATGAACACATGTGGAGTTATGTACTTAACAAAAAAAGGTGAAATAACTGAAAACATGTTTTATATTCTAATTTCTTCAAAATAGCCACTCTTTGCTCTGATTACTTTTTTGCACACTCTTGGCATTCTCTAGATTAGCTTCAAGAGGAAAGGGTTTTCACTTCACAGGTGTCATAGTTTTGATGCCTTCAGTGACAATCTACAATGTAAATAGTCATGAAAACAAAGAAAACGCATTGAATGAGAAGGTGTGTCCAAACTTTTGGCCTGTACTGTATGTATTATTAATAGCATTATTTATGTAATCTAACATTTGATCTAATTCCATTTATCCATGAAGCTCTTACCTCTAAAACGTTTTTCCTCACAGAAATGTTTTAAATATTTTTTTTTTCAAAAACTAAATACCATAAAATACATATTCCTTGAATAGTCATTTTCGTCCATAAATGCCTTACCTCTAATAAACACCTCCTTTTTTGCCCCTCAGGAAAATTAGCTTTACTATTTGTTGCAGTAAACAACTTATTTTAATAGTCGTTTTTGTCTATAGTCATAATTACCAATAATATATTGACATATAAATAATACATGTAATAAAACAAATGTACCTCTAATAAACACCTCAAAATATGCTACAATAAAATATAAAAATACACAAAAAATTACTGACTTAATTTCAGTTTAACCATTGGTATTTTTCATTTTAATCTTGCATATTTAAAAAAAAAAAAAAGCAAACCAATTGAGAGACTGTTTGCTATTCAGTAAAGGGAAACAAAAAGGCCAAACTGCAACACATTTACTGTTTTAATTGTGTAATATTTAGCAAAACAAAAACTGCATCAGGAACTGTTGGTGGTTTTAAAAACATAATACGTCTCTTCAGTTCATTTAAGGATGTGTGACGAAGATATACAATATTACGTAGCAATGCAGTACCAAAGACGACATGTAGGCGCACCAACAAACATGAACGTTCTTGCTGAAAGTCTGAATTCCAAGTAAAGTATTGCTCAATGAAAATCATCACCAATAAAATAATATTATCTTCTGAACTATGAGCGTTTCAGTTAACTCACAGCTGGCGCCCTCTAGTGGTCAGGGTCAGTAATACACAAAGTTCAGCGATTTCTCTCTCACCTCAAATGACAGAAAAAAGATTTGCTTTAGTTTCGTAGCCGTTTGGTTTTTAATTCAACAACATGGGAATGTTTGCTTTCCAGCTCCAGTGGAGTGACAATACAAAAATGTACAAACACACAAATCCTGTTTACCGTAGATCGTCTTAATATGTGACTGACGTCTATTTGAGAGTATTAGGGCCGCACCACAAAATAATGTTCCTTATCACTCTTAATATTGCAACTTTATTCCCATAAAATAACAAAATCATTCTCAAAAAATGTAATCTTAATGCAAATGTAATTCCAACTTTTCCTTTTACGTTATTGTAAAAATGTTGTCATTTCAACGGAAAGTTATGACTTTCAATATAACTATTTCATTTCTATAAAAATGTGGTTTTCCTTGTACAATTGTCAACTCACACAGAAAAATGACATTTTATTGTAACAATACAAGCTATTTACTGTAAAATGACCATTTTATATTGTAATATTTCATTATAAAACTATAAAATGACAACTTATTGAAATATTACTAGTTATTTACTGTAAAATTACAACTTTTTCTTGTAATATGAGTTTTCCCTGTCAAATTACACATTTTTATTGTAATATTACATGTTAACTGTAAAATGACAACTTGTTGTTGTAATACTAGTTATTTCCTATAAATGACAACTTTTTATTGTAATATTACTAGATATTTCCTGTCTAATTGCAACTTTTTATTGTAATATTACATGTTAACTGTAAAATGACAACTTGTTACTGTAATATTACAACTTTTTATTGTAATATGACGATTTTTCCTGTAAATCTATTTTCTTGTCAAATTACACATTTTTATTGTAATATTACTTATTGTAATATTACTAGTTATTTCCTATAAAATTAAAACTTTTTATTGTAATATTACTAGTTATTGCCTGTCTAATTGCAACTTTTTATTGTAATATTACCGTTATTTCCTTTAAAATTATTTCCCCGACAGTCCTAGAAAGTTATTAGAAACACGTAAAAAAAAAATGTGCCTCTCAAAATTTTAACTTTTTTCAAAAAACATTTTATTACATTTTCACTCCTGTTAAAAAAAAAAAATCTTATAAAATGTAGACCTTTTTTTCGTAACTTTTTTCCCAGAATATTGCAACTTTATCGTAAAATGTTGTCTTTATCCTCACAATGTTGACATTTTTTTGTAACGTTTTGTCAACATTTTAAAATGTCCATTTTTGACAACTTTACTGTTAGACTGACTTTTCCAGTAACATTTTGGCTTATTTTTCCGTGGTTTGCAACTTTAATAAAGTAAAAGAAAATCTTGGAATAACCTATCTTCTTGGCGGAATAACCTATAATTTTGTGGGTGTGGCCCTAAAACTCTGTAGTTGATGTTGATTTTGTGGGTGTGGCCCTTAAACTCGCTAGTAAACGTGACAGTTGGTGTAAAATAACAATACAATGTGCTGCTTGTGATTTATGCTCGCTAATAAGTACAGTAGATCCTTTATTTTCACTGCTTGAATTAGTTTCTAGTAACGTCAATAGAAAGTGGTTTGGTGGCGCTATCTGCAGGCTAAAAAGGGAACGCCTCAGCGTGCGGATCTACTGTATTTACTAGGAAGAGTGTATAAAAAACCCAAAACCCGTCAAGGCACTGCAGACGTTTGATGGCACATCGCTGGTAGGTAGTCACATGGGGGACGAGGGGGCGGAGCTAGAAGAGGGCAAGGCTCTGTGTTGTTGACATTTTAAGTGCTGGCAGTTTTTGTACCGTTGTGTAACAAGAAAAGAGAAATAACGGCGAGAGGAAGACCTCCAATGTTTTCAGACGCTAACGTCGGCTACCCTGGTTGGCCAAGTGGGCAAATGGCGGCGCGGAGTCAGCGTTGTGCGTCGGTGATTGTTACGACTGACTAAAAGGTGTTCCATCCATATTATTATTCATGTGTTGAAAGCTGCTATTCAGTACGACAAAGCAGCCTAATAAGAAAAACTAGTTTGGTTTGTAGAAAAGTTGAAAAAAGTCTTTCTGGTAAGACGGAGCAAGGAGGTCAGTTTGGATGGGAGCACCCGTGAGAACAAACATGCAGTTCTGTCTCCTTCGCTCCCAAAAGACGTCACCTGGGAAGGTCAGAACGTCTCCGAGTCCTCGGAGTCGTTCTCCGTGGTCCCCTCGCTGGAGGGTCCCGACGGGTTGCGGGGGCTGCGCGGCCCGCGGGTTCCGGCGCTGCCTTGGGGGCCTCTGGGCGCCTTGGGGGGCAGCTGCCTCAGCAGGGAGCCCGGGGAGGGGGCCCCGGAGCTGCAAGGGGAGCACAAAGGCATCATGGTAGCCAGAATGAGAGCCAGACAGTCGGCCACCTGGCGGCTGGGAGCGCAAGCCAGAGCGGGGGTCAAACCTGCGGGACACGGAGACAGAGATGGGGGGGGCGAGACGGCAAAGCAGGAGACGAAGAAGAAAGACGAAGCAACATTCGGTTAGTGTCAGCCAGCAGACGCATACGTGGGGGGAGGGGCTTAACGTCACAGACGCTCCATGGACAAAAGTAATGGGACACATATCTCCATCAAACCACTCATTTGTTGACTTTGTCCCAAAACTTTTGTCTATGCAGTCAACACTTTATGCAAACAAACACTTGAAAATTGCACTTTTAGCTAAAGCTTATTTTTTGAGGTCAATACTAAAGAAAGTTTATTTAAAAAAAAAAAAACATTTTCAAAAGTATTTTGTGATAATAAAAACTTTATCATTCATATATAAATATACTCAGTACAGGCCAAAGGTTTGGACACACCTTCTCATTCAATGTGTTTTCTTTATTTTCATGACTATTTACATAAAACTATGAATGAACACATGTGGAGTTATGTACTTAACAAAAAAAGGTGAAGTAACTGAATACATGTTTTATAGTCTAGATTCTTCAAAATAGCCACCCTTTGCTCTGATTACTGCTTTGCACACTCTTGGCATTCTCTCCATGAGCTTCAAGCACACCAGTGAAGTGAAAACCATTTCAGGTGACTACCTCTTGAAGGTCATTGAGAGAATGCCAAGAGTGTGCAAAACAGTAATCAGAGCAAAGGGTGGCTATTTTGAAGAAACTAGAATATAAAACATGTTTTCAGTTATTTCACCTTTTTTTGTTAAGTACATAACTCCACATGTGTTCATTCATAGTTTTGATGCCTTCAGTGACAATCTACATAGTCATGAAAATAAAGAACACGCATGGAATGAGAAGGTGTGTCCAAACTTGTGGCCTGTACTGTAGTTTTTATATATATATGATTGTATTCAAAATAATAAAATGTACTTGTAGTATTTAAAAAGATATATAAGTTTTACCATTTCCAGGTCATTTAAAGGATAATTATTTCATTCGTTTATAATAGAAACTATTTGTATTTAAAATCAAAGAATAATCTTTTAGTTATGTAATGAGTAAAATATAATCACTACTATATAATCTGTATCAAACAACAAATATAGAAGATAAAACGGGAAAGGATTATTAATAAATTATATATATAAATATAAAATAAATTAGAATAAAAACAATACAAATACAGATTACCTGCTTGTTTTTAAATGTTATTTATATATTTTTTTCAACTGTTTTATTTATAAAAACTACTTCAATATATACAATTATAAATAGTAACGTTTTTTAAATGTAGTGTTGATAATGCATAGTTGATATCATAACTAAATATAATGTAGAAAATAAGAAAAAACTAATTATGATCAAAGCAGAAACACTAATATATTTTTACTGTACCACATAGTACTTTTATAGTATTTATATATACAAATGTGTCAGACTATATGCCTCATAGATGTAATTAATAGCACTTTTATAATATTTATATACACAAATGTGTCAGATTATGTGCCACACACATGTAATTAATAGTACTTTAAATTATGAATATATACACGTGTCAGACCACATAGATATACCGTATTTTTCATAGTTTGGCCGGGGGTGCGACTTATACTCAGGAGCGACTTATGTGTGAAATGATTAACACATTATAATATTATTTCTCTCATTCACGTAAGAGACTAGACGTATAAGATTTCATGGGATTTAGCGATTAGGAGTGACAGATTGTTTGGTAAACGTATAGCATGTTCTATATGTTATAGTTATTTGAATGACTCTTACCATAATATGTTACGTTAACATACCAGTTGGTTATTTATGCCTCATATAACGTACACTTATTCAGCCTGTTGTTCACTATTCTTTATTTATTTTAAATTGCCTTTCAAATGTCTATTCTTGCTGTTGGCTTTTATCAAATACATTTCCCCAAAAAATGCGACTTATATATGTTTTTTTCCTTCTTTATTATGCATTTTCAGCCTGTGCGACTTATACTACGGTAATCATTAATAGTACTTTAAAATATTTATACATAAGAATGTGTCAGACTATGTGCCACATAGATATATACAAATATTTAGACTATATGCCACATAGATATAATAATTAATAGTACTTTAAAAATATGAATATACCTGTATACAAATGTGTCAGACCACATAGATATAATCATTCATAGTACTGTATTTTTCGGACTATAAGTCGCTCTGGAGTATAAGTCGCACCAGCCGAAAATGCAGAATAAAGAAGGAAAAAAATATATAAGTCGCATTTTTTGGGGAAATGTCTATTCTTGCTGTTGGCTTTTATCAAATACATTTGAAAGGCAATTTAAAATAAATAAAGAATAGTGAACAACAGGCTGAATAAGTGTACGTTATATGAGGCATAAATAACCAACTGGTATGTTAACGTAACATATTATGGTAAGAGTCATTCAAATAACTATAACATATAGAACATGCTATACGTTTACCAAACAATCTGTCACTCCTAATCGCTAAATCCCATGAAATCTTATACGTCTAGTCTCTTACGTGAATGAGATAAATAATATTATAATGTGTTAATCATTTCACACATAAGTCGCTCCTGAGTATAAGTCGCACCCCCGGCCAAACTATGAAAAAAACTGACTTATAGTCCGAAAAATACGGTACTTTAGAATATTTATATATAAGAATGTGTCAGACTATGTGCCACATAGATATAATTAATAGTACTTTAAAAATATTCATATCCACAAATGTGTCAGACTGTATGGATATAATAATAAATAGTACTTAAAAAAGATGTATGTATACAAATGTGTCAGACCACAGATATAATAATTAGACTTATTGATGCTAGGCTAACAAAAATAGCAAAGTGTGAAGCAGACAAAGTGCCACACGTCAGCACGCAGAGAGACAGGAAGAGGCGAGTCCACCTCACCGTTCTCGTCCACAGTCTGGATGTTGGCTCCACGGGACAGCAGCTCCTGGACCGCCTGTTTGAGTCCGCTACGAGCCGCCAGGTGGAGGGGGCTGTCAGGGAGAGGTCAAAGGTTACGGCTACAGCGCGTCACCTCGGCGGATGTTTTGTGGCAGCACACAACTCACGTTTGCAGCGCGGCGTTTGTGGCGTTGATTTGCGCCGAGTCGGACAATTTGTCCAAGATCAGCAGGACGCAATCTTCTTTGCCCTGGAAGGACGTCAGAGTCAAGACCTCCCATTACCGTATTTCCTCTAATAGACGTTCCAACTCTTCTAATAATAGTAGGCAGCTTTGTTATATTTCACTGTTTTGTAGCATTGTTATGGATTAAAAAATACATATAAAAATAATATTTTAATAATATGGATTTAGTTCGTTGCGCACTGCATGTGGAAACATTTTTCATATGAAATATTATTAAAGCTCATTAATAAACACCTTACCTCTGATAAAAAAACATTTTTAGCCTTGGAAAAAATACCCGGTGTTATTTTAATATTTAATATTAAATTATACTAAAGACCTTCTTATCCATTAATACCTACCCTCAAATAAAAACCTTTAAAACGTTTTTTTTTAAAGTAAACATTAATTTTTAGCGTTAACATGAATTTGAAAAAAAAATATATATATATAATCAAAAAACAGTCCTTGTCATCCGTAAATGCCTGGTCTTAAATAAACACCCTTTTGCATACTTTAAAATATATTTGATTATTTTAGCTTTAATTAAAACATAAGTAATTCAAACAAATAACTATCAAAATAGAGTCCAAAAATGCCATACCTGTAAGAAACTTTTTTTCCCCCACACAGTAGGAGTAACAGGTGTTCTTTTAATTTTTTTAACGCATTGTGTGTAACAAAATTATTAACATTAAATATTATTAAAATTAAGTATTTAGCTCTTCCATAAACACCTTACCTCTAATAAACACATGTTTAGCCTCGGAAAAATACTAGGTGTTATTTTTGTATTTTGGGCATTATTTGTGTATTGAAAATTATTTCAATAATAATATTAAATGATAATAAAGACCTTCTCATCCATAAATACTTAACCTCAAATAAAAACTTTATTAAAAAAAACAAAAAACATTTAGCTTTGTTTATTTTAGCATTGTAATAGGTGTTATTTACATTTTTTTTAATTTTTTTTTTTACACATTGTGTGTGTTTAAAAAAATATTTAATAATTAAATAATAAAGGCCTTTTTATCCATAAACACCCTACCTCAAATAAACACCTCAGGAACATTGCCTTTACTCTATGTTGTTGTTGAGAGTATTTTAAGGCCTACTGAAATGCGATTTTCTTATTTAAACGGGGATAGCAGGTCCATTCTATGTGTCATACTTGATCATTTCGCGATATTGCCATATTTTTGCTGAAAGGATTTAGTAGAGAACATCGACGATAAAGTTCGCAACTTTTGGTCGCTGATAAAAAAGCCTTGCCTGTACCGGAAGTAGCAGACAAGTAGCGTGACGTCACAGGTTGTGGAGATCCTCACATCTGCACATTGTTTACAATCATGACCACCAGAAGCGAGAGCGATTCGGACCGAGAAAGCGACAATTTCCGCATTAATTTGAGCGAGGATGAAAGATTCGTGGATGAGGAAAGTGAGAGTGAAGGACTAGAGGGCAGTGGGAGCGATTCAGATAGGGAAGATGCTGTGAGAGGCGGGTGGGACCTGATATTCAGCTGGGAATGACTAAAACAGTAAATAAACACAATTAGCCACAACACAACCAGGCTTATATTTAATATGCCACAAATTAATCCCGCATAACAAACACCTCCCCCCTCCCGTCCATATAACCCGCCAATACAACTCAAACACCTGCACAACACACTCTATCCCACAGCCCAAAGTACCGTTCACCTCCCCAAAGTTCATACAGCACATATATTTCCCCAAAGTTACGTACGTGACATGCACATAGCGGCACGCACGTACGGGCAAGCGATCAAATGTTTGGAAGCCGCAGCTGCGTACTCACGGTACCGCGTCTGCGCATCCAATTCAAAGTCCTCCTGGTAAGAGTCTCTGTTGTCCCAGTTCTCCACAGGCCAATGGTAAAGCTTGACTGTCATCTTTCGGGAATGTAAACAATGAAACATCGGCCGTGTTTGTGTTGCTGAAGTCGGCCGCAATACACCGCTTCCCACCTACAGCTTTCTTCTTTGCTGTCTCCATTGTTCATTGAACAAATTGCAAAAGATTCACCAACACAGATGTCCAGAATACTGTGGAATTTTGCGATGAAAACAGACGACTTAATAGCTGGCCACCATGCTGTCCCAAAATGTCCTCTACAATCCGTGACGTCACGCGCTGACGTCATCATATCGAGACGTTTTCAGCAGGATATGCCGCGCGAAATTTAAAATTGCACTTTAGTAAGCTTTACTAACCGGCCGTATTGGCATGTGTTGCAATGTTAAGATTTCATCATTGATATATAAACTATCAGACTGCGTGGTCGGTAGTAGTGGGTTTCAGTAGGCCTTTAAGTGTAAGTAAGTTATTTATGTGTGGATTTAATTTTTCCAAATAATGCTACAATTTTTTCCATGAACACCTTACCTCCAACAAACACCTTCTTTTTCCCTTCCCTTATTCAAAATTTACCGTGTGTAATTAAATGCCTTATCTCTAATAAACATACTGCTTAATTATGTTATTCTGAGGAGATATGCTAATTAAAAATAGGTTCCTAAACCCGGTCCAATGTGGTTAAAACTGGAAGTGGACTCTGAGGGAGTGGAGCCCCCTAGTGGACACTTACATTCTTACAAGCGAGATGCAAGGCGGTGTTGCCGTCTTTGTCCGCCTGATGGAGGCTGCTGGTGGCGCCGTTGAGCAGGACCTCTGCACACGATACATGTCGTAAATTAAGAAAAAAAAAACAATTCCGTGGACACGTGACAAGAAGTCTGCTCACCGAGGACCCCGACGCGACCTTTCTCGGCCGCCGTCATCAGCGCGCTGCGACCCGATTGGTCCACGGCGTCCACGGGTGCATCGTGGGAAAGGAGCAGCTGGACGCAATCCACGTGACCCGAGAAGGCCGCCGCGTGGAGGGGAGTGCTGGGGGAGGAGGAGGATGAAACGCCAGGATGACACGTATACACACACACACACACACACACACACACTTTTTACCGGTCTTTAGCGTCCTTGCAGCCGACGATGTCTGAGCCCATGGCGTCCAGCAGCAGTGACGCACACGCCTCGTGGTCGTTCACACTGTTAGCGCCACATGCCGGAAATCAACAGAAAATCATTTGACAAAAATGCATAAATAAAATGAACATCTATGTGGAAAATAGAACATTATTGTCATTCTTTAAAACATTACTATAGAGTTTAATTTACTACCGTACATATACACGTGTATTTTTATTCTAATTTATTTGTAAATATTTTAATTGTAATTCATTTATTTACATTTAAATGCTGTGTCATAAATAAATTTAATGCTATTAAATACAAACTAGATGTGTATTTATGCCTTTAATAATTGAAAGGGTCCTGAATTGAAGTGAATAAGTCACAAAAATATGAATATTGGTCATGAAATAAATCATCGGTTAAACCATATTTCACAATTTGAATATATTAATTTAAAATGTATTGCATGAATAATGGTTCTATATTATTTTTAAATATTTGTTTTTTTTCCTCAAACTTTTTTTTTTTTTTAAATTAAGTTACTGCTGTTTAATTTATTATACATTTTCAGTTTGTTATTGCATTATTTACGCACTGTCCGAGTGCCCAGAAAGGCATTTATATTCACACAAGTCATTAATTCCATTCATGGGAGACCGGGCTTTCTGCTCCGCCGCTCCCAGTCTGTGGAACGCTCTCCCTGACCACCTGAGGGTACCACAGACTGTGGATGCTTTTAAAAAAAGCCTTTTTTTTTTTAGATATATGCATACTAGTTATAGCTATTTGGCTGTTCTAGTTTTTATTTGTATTTATTTCTTTATTATCTTTTAATACACTGGAGCACTTTGAGATTGTTTACTCAATATAAAGTGCTTTTTACAAATAAAATCTATTATTATTATTATTATGGTATTGTGCTACAAGTCAACAGCACCTCTGCTGGTTGCAGCCATGTACTGCACTCAATTTTGCCTCATTGCCTACAAGAGAACTTACACGGCACAGTGCAGCGGCGTGAACGGGTTGCCGTCAATGCAGCGACAACCTTTCTGCTCCAGGAGAACCTCCACGCAGCCCTCGTGACCTACACACACACACACACACACACACACACACACACACACACGTGTAAACATGATACATCAGAGGCTCCGCCCACTCTCCCACACCTACCGTGGTAGCAGGCCCAGTGCAGCGGCGTGTATCCATGGTGATCTTTGAGGGGGGGCAGCGAGTCGGGCTCGGGGCAGGCGATGCTCAGCAGCTCGCTCAGCCAGGAGGCGTGGCCGCGCGCCGCCGCCAGGTGGATGGCAGTGCGACCTCGCGCGTCGCCCAGCAACACAGAGGCCTCCTGCTCCAGAAGACACTGCACGCACTCCTCCTGGCCGCACAGCAGCTAGAAAGAGAAGCAAGAATGACTTGCAGTGACTTATCCGGCCACTCGGGGGCACTGCTCTGGTTTCGTGTCCCCTTCACTGACCACAAGAAAAAAGGAAACGCAGACAAAACTGTTGGACATTTTTGTCGGCGTTTGTTTGCGTAAGGTCCTCGTGCATAATCAACTTGTCTAAAATATTTACCAACAAAATTACTACGATTCTTTTTAACCTGAAAAACATTGTAAACACAACAGAACCTCTAAAGTCCAAAGCTGCCCATTTTTAGAGGAGCAGAAAATGATGTAAATAAAAGTAACTGTATGGATAAAATCAGCATATTGTGAAACGAAAAAACCCATCTAAATATTTCGATGATTAACTGCGTCTTTTTATGCTTTATCTTCAGATTTTTTTATTTTTTTTTCCAAACGTGAAAATTGTAATTATTAAAATAAAAATGTTAAATATATATTTTAGCTAGCTTTTCTAAATGAATTTAATATTTTTCCCATTTTTACAGCGGTTAACTTCTTTGTATGATGTTTTTTAGGAATGAAAAAAATGATGTGAGCTTTCATCATTTATCAATAAATGCTAACTTCTTTTTACACTTGCATAATCGTTAAAATGGTTGTATTGTATTGTGCTTAATAGTAGTAGTAGTAGTAGTATTACTTGTTATTAGTAGCAGTGTCACTTGTTATTTGTAGTAATAATATTACTTATTATTATTATTAGTAGTATGACTTGTTACGATTAGTAACAGTGTTACTTGTTATTATTAGTGTTAATAATAATACTTAGTAGGAGTATTACTTATTATTACTATTAGTTGAATACTTAGTAGGAGTATTACTTATTACTATTAGTTGAAATATTATTTATTATTAGTAGTAGTACGACTTATCATTAGTGGTGGTAGTTTTACTTATTATTAGTAATATTATTACTTATTATTTGTATTAGTAGATTACTTATTAGTATTACTACTTAGTAGTAGTAGTAGTAGTATCACTTATTATTGTTAATAATAGTAGTATTACTTATCATTAGTAGTTGTAGTGGTATTTAATATTATTAGTTGTAGTACCGGTAGTATTATTTATTATTATTATTATTTAGCATTACTTTATTAGTAGTAGTAGTAATAGTATTTGTAGTAGTACTTGTCATTATTAGTATTAGTAGTATTACTTATTATTAGTAGTAGTGGTATTAATTAGTAGTAGTAGTGACATTACTTGTTATAATTATTAGTAGTAGTATTACTTGTTAGTTATTACTTATTATTATTAGTAGTAGTATTACTTATTATTACTATTAGTAGTAGTAGTGGTATTGCTTGTTATAATTATTAGTAGATGTATTATTTGTTATTTTTATTAGTAGTATTACTTATTAGTAGTAGTAGTAGTATTACTTAATATTAGTAGTAGTAGTCATCGTAGAATAACTTAGTAGTAATATTACTGTACTTAGTAGCAGTTGTATTAGTATTATTTTAGTAGTAATATTACTGAGTAGCAGTTGTATTAGAATTATTTTAGTGGTATTACTTTGTAGTACTAGTAGTAGTAGTACTATTACTTAGTAGTATTAGTATCATTATTAGTACTAGTATTATTATTTGTAATATTAGTTGTACTTATTATTAGTAATAGTACTGGTAGTAGTATTACTTATTAGTATTAGTAGTACTTAGTAGTAGTAGTAGTAGTACTTAGTAGCAGTACTACCTATTAGTAGTAGTAATGGTAGTATTACTTATTATTATTAATAGTAGTAGCAGTAGTATTATTAGTAGTAATAGTAGGAGTATTACCTATTATTATTAGTAGTAGTAATAGTAGTAGTAGTATTTATTATTATTATTGATATTAATAATAGTAGTAGTATTACTTATTAGTAGTAGTAATAGTAGCAGCAGTAGTATTAGTTATTATTGATATTAATAATAGTAGTAGTAGTTTTACTTATTAGTAGTAGTAATAGTAGCAGCAGTAGTATTAGTTATTATTAGTAGTAGTAGCATTACTTATTGGTAGTATTACTTATTAGTAGTGGTAATAATAATAGTAGTAGTATTACTTATTATTAGTATTAGTAATAGTAGCAGCAGTAGTATTAGTTATTATTAGTAGTACTACTAGTATTACTTATTATTATTATTATTAGTAGTGGTACTACTAGTATTACTTATTATTATTAGTAGTAGTACTACTAATATTACTTATTATTAATATTATTAGTAGTGGTAATAATAATAGTAGTAGTATTACTTATTAGTATTAGTAATAGTAGCAGCAGTAGTATTAGTTATTAGTAGTAGTACTACTAGTATTACTTATTATTATTATTATTAGAAGTAGTATTAGTTATTAATATTATTATTAAGTAGTAGTAGATGTTATTATTAGTACTTGTATGATTAGTAGTAGTCAGGAATGTAAGAAGGGTCACCCCGAGGTGCAGCGCCGTCATGCCGTGCGTGTCGGCCATGTTGACATCTACTTCCCGCTCCAGCAGCAGCGCCACCACGTCCACGTGCCCGCCCGCCACCGCCAGCATCAGAGGCGTCCTGAGGGAGAGCCAACCGATGAGGGTGAACTGATGAGAAGGTCATGTGACAGTTGAGGAATCAACTCACTGTCCCTGAGAGTCGACGGCGTCCGTCATGTCCGCGCTGTCCGAATCGTCCAGCAGGAGGCGCACGCACGGCGTGTGTCCGTTCATCACTGAAGGACGCGGCACGTTAGCGGACGGTTAGCCGAACGGCGTGGGCGACAATCGGCCTACCTGCGAGGTGTACTGGCGTGCCCCCGTGCCGCGTGTCGCAGGTGCGCGGCGACGCCCCCTGGCTGAGGAGGATGTGAACGCAGTCCGTGTGACCTCGCTGAGCCGCCATGAACAGAGGAGTCCGGCCCGCCTCGTCCACGCGGTCCACCTCCCTCTCACCCTGCAGCAGCACCTCCAGGGCCTGAGCGTGGCCGTGGTACGCCTGCACACACCTGCACTTAACTACCTGTGTCATCTACCATGTGGCACCAAGTCAACAGGAAGTCATCTACCATGTGAAAGGAAGTCAACAGGAAGTCATCTACCATGTGACACCAAGTCTGCTATCATCTACCATGTGACAGGAAGTCAACAGGAAGTCTGCTATTATCTATCATGTGACAGGAAGTCTGCTATTTCTACCACGTGACAGGAAGTAAACAGGAAGTCTGCTGTCATCTACCATGTGACAGGAAGTAAACAAGAAGCCTGCTATCATCTTAGTAAACTTCCTGTTTAGTTCCTGTCATTATCTACAAACCATGTGGCAGGATGTCTGTCATTATATACCATTCAACAGTGGGTAAACATGAAGTAAACAGGAAATCGGCCATTATCGTGTGACAGGAAGTAAACGGGAAGTTTGTGCCATCATCTCGCACGCTACAAGAAGTAAACAGGAAGTAAATACCAACCAAACAGGAAGTTTGTAATGCCACAGGAAGTCTGCTATTATCATGTGGCGGCAAGTAAACAGGAAGTAAACCAGGGGTAAACAGGAAGTTAACCATCATCTTCCATGCGACAGAGTAAACAGGAAATAAACCAGAGGTAAACAGGAAGTCTACCATAATATTCCATGTGGCAGAAAGTAAACAGGAATTAATCAAGAAGTACTGTAAATGGGAAGTCTACCATCATCTACCATGTGATAGAAAGTAAACAGGAATTAATTAAGAAGTACTGTAAATGGGAAGTCTACCATCATCTACCATGTGATAGAAAGTAAACAGGAATTAATTAAGAAATACTGTAAACAGGAAGTCTACCATCATCTACCATGTGGCAGAAAGTAAACAGGAATTAATCAAGAAGTACTGTAAATAGGGAAGTCTACCATCATCTACTATGTGGCAGAAAGTAAACAGGAATTAATCAAGAAGTACTGTAAATAGGGAAGTCTACCATCATCTACCATGTGATAGAAAGTAAACAGGAATTAATCAAGAAGTACTGTAAATGGGAAGTCTACCATCATCTACCATGTGATAGAAAGTAAACAGGAAGTAATCAAGAAGTACTGTAAATGGGAAGTCTACCATCATCTACCATGTGGCAGAAAGTAAACAGGAATTAATTAAGAAGTACTGTAAATGGGAAGTCTACCATCATCTACCATGTGGCAGAAAGTAAACAGGAATTAATTAAGAAGTACTGTAAATGGGAAGTCTACCATCATCTACTATGTGATAGAAAATAAACAGGAAGTAATCAAGAAGTACTGTAAATGGGAAGTCTACCATCATCTACCATGTGATAGAAAGTAAACAGGAATTAATCAAGAAGTACTGTAAATGGGAAGTCTACCATCATCTACCATGTGATAGAAAGTAAACAGGAATTAATCAAGAAGTACTGTAAATGGGAAGTCTACCATCATCTACCATGTGGCAGAAAGTAAACAGGAATTAATCAAGAAGTACTGTAAATGGGTAGTCTACCATCATCTACCATGTGATAGAAAGTAAACAGGAATTAATCAAGAAGTACTGTAAATGGGAAGTCTACCATCATCTACCATGTGATAGAAAGTAAACAGGAATTAATCAAGAAGTACTGTAAATGGGAAGTCTACCATCATCTACCATGTGATAGAAAGTAAACAGGAATTAATCAAGAAGTACTGTAAATGGGAAGTCTACCATCATCTACCATGTGATAGAAAGTAAACAGGAATTAATCAAGAAGTACTGTAAATGGGAAGTCTACCATCATCTACCATGTGGCAGAAAGTAAACAGGAATTAATTAAGAAGTACTGTAAATGGGAAGTCTACCATCATCTACCATGTGGCAGAAAGTAAACAGGAAGTAATCAAGAAGTACTGTAAATAGGGAAGTCTACCATCATCTACCATGTGGCAGAAAGTAAACAGGAATTAATCAAGAAGTACTGTAAATGGGAAGTCTACCATCATCTACCATGTGATAGAAAGTAAACAGGAATTAATTAAGAAGTACTGTAAATGGGAAGTCTACCATCATCTACCATGTGATAGAAAGTAAACAGGAATTAATTAAGAAATACTGTAAACAGGAAGTCTACCATCATCTACCATGTGGCAGAAAGTAAACAGGAATTAATCAAGAAGTACTGTAAATAGGGAAGTCTACCATCATCTACTATGTGGCAGAAAGTAAACAGGAATTAATCAAGAAGTACTGTAAATAGGGAAGTCTACCATCATCTACCATGTGATAGAAAGTAAACAGGAATTAATCAAGAAGTACTGTAAATGGGAAGTCTACCATCATCTACCATGTGATAGAAAGTAAACAGGAAGTAATCAAGAAGTACTGTAAATGGGAAGTCTACCATCATCTACCATGTGGCAGAAAGTAAACAGGAATTAATTAAGAAGTACTGTAAATGGGAAGTCTACCATCATCTACCATGTGGCAGAAAGTAAACAGGAATTAATTAAGAAGTACTGTAAATGGGAAGTCTACCATCATCTACTATGTGATAGAAAATAAACAGGAAGTAATCAAGAAGTACTGTAAATGGGAAGTCTACCATCATCTACCATGTGATAGAAAGTAAACAGGAATTAATCAAGAAGTACTGTAAATGGGAAGTCTACCATCATCTACCATGTGATAGAAAGTAAACAGGAATTAATCAAGAAGTACTGTAAATGGGAAGTCTACCATCATCTACCATGTGGCAGAAAGTAAACAGGAATTAATCAAGAAGTACTGTAAATGGGTAGTCTACCATCATCTACCATGTGATAGAAAGTAAACAGGAATTAATCAAGAAGTACTGTAAATGGGAAGTCTACCATCATCTACCATGTGATAGAAAGTAAACAGGAATTAATCAAGAAGTACTGTAAATGGGAAGTCTACCATCATCTACCATGTGATAGAAAGTAAACAGGAATTAATCAAGAAGTACTGTAAATGGGAAGTCTACCATCATCTACCATGTGATAGAAAGTAAACAGGAATTAATCAAGAAGTACTGTAAATGGGAAGTCTACCATCATCTACCATGTGGCAGAAAGTAAACAGGAATTAATTAAGAAGTACTGTAAATGGGAAGTCTACCATCATCTACCATGTGGCAGAAAGTAAACAGGAAGTAATCAAGAAGTACTGTAAATAGGGAAGTCTACCATCATCTACCATGTGGCAGAAAGTAAACAGGAATTAATCAAGAAGTACTGTAAATGGGAAGTCTACCATCATCTACCATGTGGCAGAAAGTAAACAGGAATTAATCAAGAAGTACTGTAAACGGGAAGTCTACCATCATCTACCATGTGGCAGAAAGTAAACAGGAATTAATCAAGAAGTACTGTAAATAGGGAAGTCTACCATCATCTACCATGTGATAGAAAGTCAACAGGAATTAATCAAGAAGTACTGTAAATGGGAAGTCTACCATCATCTACCATGTGATAGAAAGTAAACAGGAATTAATCAAGAAGTACTGTAAATGGGAAGTCTACCATCATCTACCATGTGGCAGAAAGTCAACAGGAATTAATCAAGAAGTACTGTAAATGGGAAGTCTACCATCATCTACCATGTGATAGAAAGTAAACAGGAATTAATCAAGAAGTACTGTAAATGGGAAGTCTACCATCATCTACCATGTGATAGAAAGTCAACAGGAATTAATCAAGAAGTACTGTAAATGGGAAGTCTACCATCATCTACCATGTGATAGAAAGTAAACAGGAATTAATCAAGAAGTACTGTAAATGGGAAGTCTACCATCATCTACCATGTGGCAGAAAGTAAACAGGAATTAATTAAGAAGTACTGTAAATGGGAAGTCTACCATCATCTACCATGTGGCAGAAAGTAAACAGGAAGTAATCAAGAAGTACTGTAAATAGGGAAGTCTACCATCATCTACCATGTGGCAGAAAGTAAACAGGAATTAATCAAGAAGTACTGTAAATGGGAAGTCTACCATCATCTACCATGTGGCAGAAAGTAAACAGGAATTAATCAAGAAGTACTGTAAATAGGGAAGTCTACCATCATCTACCATGTGATAGAAAGTCAACAGGAATTAATCAAGAAGTACTGTAAATGGGAAGTCTACCATCATCTACCATGTGGCAGAAAGTAAACAGGAATTAATTAAGAAGTACTGTAAATGGGAAGTCTACCATCATCTACCATGTGGCAGAAAGTAAACAGGAAGTAATCAAGAAGTACTGTAAATAGGGAAGTCTACCATCATCTACCATGTGGCAGAAAGTAAACAGGAATTAATCAAGAAGTACTGTAAACGGGAAGTCTACCATCATCTACCATGTGGCAGAAAGTAAACAGGAATTAATCAAGAAGTACTGTAAATAGGGAAGTCTACCATCATCTACCATGTGATAGAAAGTCAACAGGAATTAATCAAGAAGTACTGTAAATGGGAAGTCTACCATCATCTACCATGTGATAGAAAGTAAACAGGAATTAATCAAGAAGTACTGTAAATGGGAAGTCTACCATCATCTACCATGTGATAGAAAGTAAACAGGAATTAATCAAGAAGTACTGTAAATGGGAAGTCTACCATCATCTACCATGTGATAGAAAGTAAACAGGAATTAATCAAGAAGTACTGTAAATGGGAAGTCTACCATCATCTACCATGTGGCAGAAAGTAAACAGGAATTAATTAAGAAGTACTGTAAATGGGAAGTCTACCATCATCTACCATGTGATAGAAAGTAAACAGGAATTAATCAAGAAGTACTGTAAATGGGAAGTCTACCATCATCTACCATGTGGCAGAAAGTCAACAGGAAGTCTGCTATTATCTACTAGAAGTAAACCGGAAGAAAATATCAACAGGAAGTCTGCCATTATAATGTGGCAGCAAGTAAGCAGGAAGTAAACAAGAGTTAAACAGGAAGTCTGTCATAATTGTACCATGCAACAGGAAGTAAATTGACCATACAACAGCAGGTGAGAAAACTTCTTGTTTAGTTCCTGTCATCGTCCACCATGTGACAGGAAGAAAACATGAAGTATGACATCTAACATGCAACAGCGAAGTAAACAGGAAGTTAAGGATCATCGAGCACACAACAAGAAGTAAACAGGAAGTGAACAGATGTCTACCATGTGACAGGAAGTAATCAAGTTGCTGTGGTACTCACAGCCAGGTGCAGGGGGCTCCCAGCGTTAGGGCAGTCGGGGTCGTCATGGTAACCGTCATCTCTGTCCAGCAGCTGCAAGTCACAAGGGGGTCACATGATCAGTGCTCGCCCACCTGGGCCGCACTTTCATCACTTTCAGTTGAAGCTTTTTGGCCGTAAATGAAATGAAGTGACTGTCGTGTGTGCGCACGTACCAGCTCCAGACAGTGTTTGTGTCCGTAGGCTGCAGCGTAGTGCACGGGACTGTAACCTTGGTTGTCCTTGAGAGAGGCCGTCGCTCCGCTCTCAAGCAGGAACTCCAAACATCTGGGAAACAAGATGGGAGGTTTAGTGCTGTCTCGCCATCAACTGCACGTCTCTGGTGAGCGTGACATGTTCAAGACTCTCATGGGGGAAAAAATGCATTCTACTATTTAGGCCACCGACAGACCTTAAAATTAGAACTTCATTACTACATTTTCAAAATGCCATAAAATCATGACTCAGCTCTTCCTGATCTCAACATAAATTCATCCCCAGCAACTTTCCAAAACATCAAACAGGTTTATATGTGGTTATAGTGTATATATATTTATATGTGGTTATAGTGTATATATATTTATATGTGGTTATAGTGTATATATATTTATATGTGGTTATAGTGTATATATATTTATATGTGGTTATAGTGTATATATATTTATATGTGGTTATAGTGTATATAGATTTATATGTGGTTATAGTGTGTATATATTTATATGTGGTTATAGTGTATATAGATTTATATGTGGTTATAGTGTATATAGATTTATATGTGGTTATAGTGTATATATATTAATATGTGGTTATAGTGTATATAGATTTATATGTGGTTATAGTGTATATATATTTATATGTGGTTATAGTGTATATATATTTATATGTAGTTATAGTGTATATATATTTATATGTGGTTATAGTGTATATATATGTGTATGTGGTTATAGTGTATATATATTTATATGTGGTTATAGTGTATATAGATTTATATGTGGTTATAGTGTATATAGATTTATATGTGGTTATAGTGTATATATATTTATATGTGGTTATAGTGTATATATATATTTATATGTGGTTATAGTGTATATATATTTATATGTGGTTATAGTGTATATATATGTGTATGTGGTTATAGTGTATGTATATGTATATGTGGTTATAGTGTATGTATATGTATATGTGGTTATAGTGTATATATATTTATATGTGGTTATAGTGTATATATATTTATATGTGGTTATAGTGTATATATATGTGTATGTGGTTATAGTGTATGTATATGTATATGTGGTTATAGTGTATATATATTTATATGTGGTTATAGTGTATATATATGTATATGTGGTTATAGTGTATATATATTTATATGTGGTTATAGTGTATATAGATTTATATGTGGTTATAGTGTATATATATTTATATGTGGTTATAGTGTATATATATTTATATGTGGTTATAGTGTATATATATTTATATGTGGTTATAGTGTATATATATGTGTATGTGGTTATAGTGTATATATATTTATATGTGGTTATAGTGTATATATATTTATATGTGGTTATAGTGTATATATATTTATATGTGGTTATAGTGTATATATATTTATATGTGGTTATAGTGTATATATATTTATATGTGGTTATAGTGTATATATATGTATATGTGGTTATAGTGTATATATATTTATATGTGGTTATAGTGTATATAGATTTATATGTGGTTATAGTGTATATATATTTATATGTAGTTATAGTGTATATATATTTATATGTGGTTATAGTGTATATATATATTTATATGTGGTTATAGTGTATATATATTTATATGTGGTTATAGTGTATATATATGTGTATGTGGTTATAGTGTATGTATATGTATATGTGGTTATAGTGTATATATATTTATATGTGGTTATAGTGTATATATATGTATATGTGGTTATAGTGTATATATATTTATATGTGGTTATAGTGTATATAGATTTATATGTGGTTATAGTGTATATATATTTATATGTAGTTATAGTGTATATATATTTATATGTGGTTATAGTGTATATATATATTTATATGTGGTTATAGTGTATATATATTTATATGTGGTTATAGTGTATATATATGTGTATGTGGTTATAGTGTATGTATATGTATATGTGGTTATAGTGTATATATATTTATATGTGGTTATAGTGTATATATATGTATATGTGGTTATAGTGTATATATATTTATATGTGGTTATAGTGTATATAGATTTATATGTGGTTATAGTGTATATATATTTATATGTGGTTATAGTGTATATATATTTATATGTGGTTATAGTGTATATATATTTATATGTGGTTATAGTGTATATATATGTGTATGTGGTTATAGTGTATATATATTTATATGTGGTTATAGTGTATATATATTTATATGTGGTTATAGTGTATATATATTTATATGTGGTTATAGTGTATATATATTTATATGTGGTTATAGTGTATATATATTTATATGTGGTTATAGTGTATATATATGTATATGTGGTTATAGTGTATATATATTTATATGTGGTTATAGTGTATATAGATTTATATGTGGTTATAGTGTATATATATTTATATGTAGTTATAGTGTATATATATTTATATGTGGTTATAGTGTATATATATGTGTATGTGGTTATAGTGTATGTATATGTATATGTGGTTATAGTGTATATAGATTTATATGTGGTTATAGTGTATATAGATTTATATGTGGTTATAGTGTATATATATTTATATGTGGTTATAGTGTATATATATATTTATATGTGGTTATAGTGTATATATATTTATATGTGGTTATAGTGTATATATATGTGTATGTGGTTATAGTGTATGTATATGTATATGTGGTTATAGTGTATATATATTTATATGTGGTTATAGTGTATATATATTTATATGTGGTTATAGTGTATATATATGTATATGTGGTTATAGTGTATATATATATGTATATGTGGTTATAGTGTATATATATTTATATGTGGTTATAGTGTATATATATTTATATGTGGTTATAGTGTATATATATTTATATGTGGTTATAGTGTATATATATTTATATGTAGTTATAGTGTATATATATTTATATGTGGTTATAGTGTATATATATGTGTATGTGGTTATAGTATATGTATATGTGGTTATAGTGTATATATATTTATATGTGGTTATAGTGTATATATATTTATATGTAGTTATAGTGTATATATATTTATATGTGGTTATAGTGTATATATATGTATATGTGGTTATAGTGTATATATATTTATATGTGGTTATAGTGTATATATATTTATATGTAGTTATAGTGTATATATATTTATATGTGGTTATAGTGTATATATATGTGTATGTGGTTATAGTGTATATATATTTATATGTGGTTATAGTGTATATAGATTTATATGTGGTTATAGTGTATATAGATTTATATGTGGTTATAGTGTATATATATTTATATGTGGTTATAGTGTATATATATATTTATATGTGGTTATAGTGTATATATATTTATATGTGGTTATAGTGTATATATATTTATATGTGGTTATAGTGTATATATATGTGTATGTGGTTATAGTGTATATATATTTATATGTGGTTATAGTGTATATATATGTGTATGTGGTTATAGTGTATATATATTTATATGTGGTTATAGTGTATATATATTTATATGTGGTTATAGTGTATATATATTTATATGTGGTTATAGTGTATATATATTTATATGTGGTTATAGTGTATATATATTTATATGTGGTTATAGTGTATATATATGTATATGTGGTTATAGTGTATATATATTTATATGTGGTTATAGTGTATATAGATTTATATGTGGTTATAGTGTATATAGATTTATATGTGGTTATAGTGTATATATATTTATATGTAGTTATAGTGTATATATATTTATATGTGGTTATAGTGTATATATATGTGTATGTGGTTATAGTGTATGTATATGTATATGTGGTTATAGTGTATATAGATTTATATGTGGTTATAGTGTATATAGATTTATATGTGGTTATAGTGTATATATATTTATATGTGGTTATAGTGTATATATATATTTATATGTGGTTATAGTGTATATATATTTATATGTGGTTATAGTGTATATATATGTGTATGTGGTTATAGTGTATGTATATGTATATGTGGTTATAGTGTATGTATATGTATATGTGGTTATAGTGTATATATATTTATATGTGGTTATAGTGTATATATATTTATATGTGGTTATAGTGTATATATATGTGTATGTGGTTATAGTGTATGTATATGTATATGTGGTTATAGTGTATATATATTTATATGTGGTTATAGTGTATATATATGTATATGTGGTTATAGTGTATATATATTTATATGTGGTTATAGTGTATATAGATTTATATGTGGTTATAGTGTATATATATTTATA
>NC_084560.2:38350420-38447920 GCF_033978685.3 Nerophis lumbriciformis
CCATATACTTCCATGTAATCCAATTTCAAATGTGTATACGTAGTATAAAAGTTGTTACATAAAACAATTGCATTGAAATAATTATTGTAGAGATAACATTTTTGGCCCACGTTGAGAGCTCTACTACAGTTACAGACATGCCAAATTTTAGAGTAATCCGAAAAAAACTGTGGTCTGTGTTCTGCGCACAAAAAAATGTCGGACTATGAATCTAGCGTATGCGACCCGGTGACATGTATTAAAACAACAAACATTCAACAAAAATATTTCTTACTTTAATGGAAATTGAACATAAACCCATTTTCGGCTCATGTACATAATTTAAACGAAACCCAATTTAAAATGTACTTAAGTAGTATGAATGTTGTTATATAATACAAACACTTAAAAAATGTCATAACTTCGTCAAAAATAAATGTAGAGGTACCAGTTTTGGCCCACGTTGTCATCTCAACTACTAACACAAACACGCCAAATTTCAATGTGATCTGAATAACACTGCAATCTGTGGTCTGCGCACAAGAAATGTCGGACTATGAATCTAGTGTAGCGACCTCATATGGAATATAATAACACCGGGAAGAGTCTCACCAGGCCCACCAGGCAAAGTGTAGAAAAAGATTTTCAAAATGTAATGTGGCGATAACATTTTTGGCTAATGTCGAGATCTCAACCACTGTTCTAAACATGCCGAATTTTACAATGATTCCAATAAATCTGCGATCTATGTTCTGCGCACAAGAAATGTCAGACCTACAAATCCAGCGTGTTCGCCTCAACGGGGCTATAACAACACATGAAAGTCCTCAAAATGTATATGATACAGTCTTCTTAATATAAAGGCTTCTTAATATAAAAAACGGCATAACTTTGTGAAAAGTGAGCATAGACGTAAACATTTTGTCTCATGTGGACATCTCGAGTGCTGCTACAAACACACAAAATTTCAACTTGATCCGGTCAAAACCATGACCTGTGTTCTGTGTACAAAAAAATGTCGGAATTAGATTACTACCCCCGCACGAAATGTAGAAAAACATGGAGGAGTCTCACCGTTCTGGATCAGAGTCTGAGAGCGAGTGAAGCGCCCGTGGACGGCCGTCATGTGCAGGGGACTCTTTCCGTCTCGACTCTGCCAGGACAAAATAATACGTTATAAAAAAAAATTAAAATACACCGACTCGTTTGGCGATAATCACGTCAAATTCGGCGCACAGCTGTGAGAAATATGTGCAACGAGAATGCTTGCAGCGGCAAATAACAGAAGATTATTAGCTTTCACACGCTAGTCCACTAACTAAACTTTACTTGCGTTACCAAAAATGAAAAAGTGGTTAACGTTAACGTCGTCCAAACAATAGTCAAAAAAATGCATACCGTATTTTTCGGACTATAAGTCGCAGTTTTTTTCATAGTTTGGCCCGGGGGGTGCGACTTATACTCAGGAGCGACTTATGTGTGAAATGATTAACACATTAGCGTAAAATATCAAATAATATTATTTAGTTAAAGTTAAAAGTTAAAGTACCAATGATTGTCACACACACTAGGTGTGGCGAGATTATTCTCTGCATTTGACCCATCACCCTTGATCACCCCCTGGGAGGTGAGGGGAGCAGTGGGCAGCAGCGGTGGCCGCGCCCGGGAATCATTTTTGGTGATTTAACCCCCAATTCCAACCCTTGATGCTGAGTGCCAAGCAGGGAGGTAATGGGTCCCATTTTTATAGTCTTTGGTATGACTCGGCCGGGATTTGAACTCACAACCTACCGATCTCAGGGCGGACACTCTAACCACTAGCTCATTCACGTAAGAGAACCCGCGGCTCTAGAGCCACATGCGGCTCTTGAGCGGCGCCCTGGTGGCTCCATGGGGCTTTTTCAAAAATGTATGGAAATGGGAAAAAAAAAAAATGGGGTGAAAAATATATTTTGTGTTGTAATATGGTTTCTGTAGGAGGACAAACACGACAAAAAAGCTTCCTAATTGTTAGAAAGCCCACTGTTGAATTTGTTTGTGTTTATGCTTCACTGATGAGAGTATTAGGTGAGCGCCGCTTTGTCCTACTAATTTCAGCGGCCCTCGAACTCACCGTTGTGTGGACCATGACTCAACAGTTTGTTTTACATGTACAACTTTCTCCGACGCTGCCACAGAAAGATGTGTTTTATGCCACTGCTTCTTTGTCTCATTTTGTGCACCAAACGTTTTATACTGTGCGTGAATGCACAAAGGTGAGTTTATTTAAGTCTTGTAATGTTTTGCGCCTCCAGACAGATTACTTTTTTGTATTTTTGGTCCAATATGGCTCTTTCAACATTTTGGGTTGCCGACCCCTGGACTAGACGTATAAGATTTCATGGGATTTAGCGATTAGGAGTGACAGATTGTTTGGTAAACGTATAGCATGTTCTATATGTTATAGTTATTTGAATGACTCTTACCATAATATGTTACGTTAACATACCAGTTGGTTATTTATGCCTCATATAACGTACACTTATTCAGCCTGTTGTTCACTATTCTTTATTTATTTTAAATTGCCTTTCAAATGTCTATTCTTGGTGTTGGCTTTTATCAAATACATTTCCCCAAAAAATGCGACTTATACTCCAGTGCGACTTATATATGTTTTTTTCCTTCTTTATTATGCATTTTCGGCCGGTGCGACTTATACTCCGGAGCGACTTATACTCCGAAAAATACGGTACGCTTGGCCACTAGAGGGGGACATTAGCATAGCACAGAGTGGTGGCCAACTCGGTTTCAGGGGATATCCTCAGTGATTGGTCAAAAGGCACTCACGTGACTACAGGGCGCCATGACTGCTACAAACTTTGAGCTAATACGTGTTTGCGGCGCTTCCTCGTTAGTTTTTTTTAGCGTGCAGCGTGGGGCTACTCCACCCGCGAGAATTGTGGAAAGTTCTTGCATCGCTTTCCACACAACCCGGAAAGAAGACAAGTACGGGAAGTGAAGGCTGGCGAACAACACTGGAGATCCACCCATTACAACGTCTTGTGCAAGGTAAACATTTTGCGTATTTGTTAAGGCAGAAGCTAATACTAATAATTGCTGAATAAATAAATAAATAAATACGAGAGATGATTGGACAAAAACAGACCTTTTTTTTGGTCTCTGTAAAACTAAAATAATTCAATTTGGTAACAGTACAAGAGAATTACAAATTACAATTACACTATTACAAACAGATGGACATTGAAAGTAGAGATGTCCGATAATGGCTTTTTTGCCGATATCCGATATTGTCCAACTCTTAATAACCGTATCCGATATCAACCGATACAGATATATACAGTCGTGGAATTAACACATTATTATGCCTAATTTTGTTGTGATGCCCCGCTGGATGCATTAAACAATGTAACAAGGTTTTCCAAAATAAATCAACTCAAGTTATGGAAAAAAATGCCAACATGGCACTGCCATATTTATTATTGAAGTCACAAAGTGCTTTTTTTTTTTTAACATGCCTCAAAACAGCAGCTTGGAATTTGGGACATGCTCTCCCTGAGAGAGCATGAGGAGGTTGAGATGTGGGGGGCGGGGGGGGGTGTATATTGTAGCGTCCCGGAAGAGTTAGTGCTGCAAGGGGTTCTGAGTATTTGTTCTGTTGTGTTTATGTTGTGTTACGGCGCGGATGTGCTCCCGAAATGTGTTTGTCATTCTTGTTTGGTGTGGGTTCACAGTGTGGCGCATATTTGTAACAGTGTTCATGTTGTTTATACGGCCACCCTCAGTGTGACCTGTATGGCTGTTGACCAAGTATGTTGCATTCACTTGTGTGTGTGAAAAGCCGTAGATATTATGTGATTGGGCCGGCACGCAAAGGCGGTGCCTTTAAGGTTCATTGGCGCTCTGTACTTCTCCCTACGTCCGTGTACACAGCGGCGTTTTAAAAAGTCAGAAATTTTACTTTTTGAAATCGATACAGATCATTTTGAAACAGATACCGATCATTTCCGATATTACATTTTAAAGCATTTATCGGCCGATAATATCGGCAGTCCGATATTATCGGACATCTCTAATTGAAACAGTAAAAGAAACCAAATGTTGTGTGAAATAATAGATGACAAAGTAAACTGGAAATCTCATAAACAAAATATACAACAAAGTGGCAAGAAATACATCAATAATGAATAAAGCAAAATATGTTCTGGACCAAAAATCCCTTCATATTCTCTACTGCTCGACAGTGTTACCATATCTGAGTTGTGCAGAAATATGGGAAAAAAGGGAACACAAGTAAACCTAATCACTTAGCAGGGGCGTCGGCATGCAGCTCTTTAGCGCCGCCCTAGTGGCTCCCTGGGGCTTTTTCAAAAATGGAAGATGGGGGGGTGTATATATTGTTTTATTATGGTTTCTGAATGGAGGACAAACATGATGTTTGTGTTTATGCTTCACTGATGAGAGTATTTGGCGAACGCCGTTTTGTCCTACTAATTTTGTCAGTCCTTGAACTCACCGTCGCTGTGTGGATTGTGACGCAACAGTTGGTTTACATGTAGAACTTTCTCCGACGCTGCCACAGAAAGACGTGTTTTATGCCACTCATTTCTTGTCTCATTTTGTCCACCAAGCATTTTGTACTGTGCGTGCATGCACAAAGGTGAGCTTTGTTGACGTTATTGACTTTTTGGAGTGTTAACCAGGCATATTTTGGTCACTGCATGACTGCAAGCTAATCGATGCTAACATGCTATTTAGGCTAGCTGTCTGTACATATTGCATCATTATGCCTCGTTTGTAGGTATATTTGAGCTTGTTTAATTTTCTTTACGTACTGTATGTCTTCTGGGTATTTCATTTATATTTGCATGTCTGTGTAATATTGGCTACATTTAATTTCTGACAGTTTTTGTGTGCCATGTTGTTCCAGACCACAGCAAACTTTACCCAGCTTGCAAAAATTGTAATAAATCTATTAGAAGACAGCCTGCTATTTCCTTTAAATTGGACACGCACATCTATACCTGTGTAATAATAAAGTATAATCATGTATATACTGTATCATAAAAATACTCATTTAAATGTAGAAATATTTTATCTATGTTCACATTTTGTCAGCACAGCCCACCTGCACGTTGACGTCGGCGCCGTTGTTGACCAGGACCTCCAGACAGAGCGCTCCGTGCGTGGAGGCGGCGGCAAAGTGCAGCGGCGTGAAGCCTTTGTTGTTGGCCTGGCCGACGTTGGCGCCGTAGTCGATCAGCTCGCTCACCACCGCGTCCTGCCCGTTGAAGCACGCCACGTGGAGCGCCGTGTTCCCGAAGGCGTTGGACTCGTCGATCTGTCGCCGCGGGAACAAAACCATTCCAGCAGTTACCTCGATGGTCCGGCGGAACCCGAGAGGGCGGATGAAAGTCGAAAGAGTCCTGACCTCCACAGCCAGGTGGAGCAGGTGCTTCACCACCGCTATCTGTCCACTAGAGGCCGCCGTGTGCAGGGGGGTGTAGCCTCGCTTGTCCTTGCAGCTTATCTCCGCCCCCTGGCTCACCAGCAGGCACACCACATCCAAGTGACCTGCAGGGGGCGCACTATTAATATGCAATACACATCTCGTAATACAACAAAGAATCACTCAATTAAAGTACAGTGTTTTATTTTCCTCTATTCAAACACAGTGTTAATATATTACTATATTAAAAATACTTGTTAAATAAAACCTCTGCCTCGTTTTAATGAACGCGTAGGCCTACTACGCTACTGCATTTCAATGTCGCTCTTTATGGTGGTACACGGAGAGCCAGGTAGTTTCTGAGGTGGTAGTGCAATATACAAATGTATTATCATCATAGATGGCAAATTGGGAGCTAATTGCCGAGCTTTACGGATTTCTGGCCAAATATGACATTTTGGTGACAAATAATGTTTTTGTAAATTTTTGCATTTTATGTACTAAAAAAAAAAATTTGTGCCAAAAAATTGTGTTTTTGTTGTGAATTCTTTAGGCCAAATATGCCATTTTTGTGACAAAAAATGTGAATCTATTTCTAAGTATAGCACTTTTTTTTGCCACAAATTATGTTTTTGCTAGAATTTTATAGAAAACATTTTGACCTTTGTGGCCAAATGTATGATTTTTGTGACAAAATATAGACTTTTTGTGAAGCATTTTTATGCCACAATATAACTTTTTCTTGTTCAATATTGTATTTTTGTGGACAGATAATGCACCACCAATTATTTCATTTTTGTGACAAAATATGTTTATTTATAGCATTTTTTTTTTTTACTTTCTCTCAAAAACTCTTGTATTTCAATGGACTAATCACTTCTGTGTCCAAATGTATTTTTTGTGGGCCTAAAAGTAATATTTTGTTATTTAAAGAACTATTATTGCACTTGTGTGGCCAAATTTCTAATTTTTATGCCTAAAAGTAATATTTTGTTATCATTTAAAGAACTATTATTGCACTTGTGTCCAAATTTCTCATTTGCGTGCCTAAAAGTAATATTTTGTTATCATTTAAAGAACTATTATTGCACTTTTGTGTCCAAATTTCTCATTTGTGTGCCTAAAAGTAATATTTTGTTATCATTTAAAGAACTATTATCGCACTTTTGTGTCCAAATTGATCATTTTTGTGCCTAAAAGTAATAATTTTTTTTATCATTTAAATAACTATTATTGCACTTTTGTGTCCAAATTTCTCATTTGTGTGCCTAAAAGTAATATCTTGTTATCATTTAAAGAACTATTATTGCACTTTTGTGGACAAATTGACTATTTTTGTGCCTAAAAGTAATAATTAGTTATTTAAAGAACTATTATTGCACTTTTGTGGCCAAATTTCTAATTTTTATGCCTAAAAGTAATATTTTGTTATCATTTAAAGAACTATTATTGCACTTTTGTGGCCAAATTTCTAATTTTTATGCCTAAAAGTAATATTTTGTTATCATTTAAAGAACTTTTCTGTCCAAATGTCTCATTTATGTGCCTAAAAGTAATATTTTGTTATCATTTAAATAACTATTATTGCACTTTTGTGGACAAATTCATTATTTTTGTGCCTAAAAGTAATAATTTGTCATTTAAAGAACTATTATTGCACTTTTGTGGCCAAATTTCTAATTTTTATGCCTAAAAGTAATATTTTGTTATCATTTAAAGAACTATTATTGCACTTGTGTCCAAATTTCTCATTTGTGTGCCTAAAAGTAATATTTTGTTATCATTTAAAGAACTATTATTGCACTTTTGTGTCCAAATTTCTCATTTGTGTGCCTAAAAGTAATATTTTGTTATCATTTAAAGAACTATTATCGCATTTTTGTGTCCAAATTGATCATTTTTGTGCCTAAAAGTAATAATTTTTTTTATCATTTAAATAACTATTATTGCACTTTTGTGTCCAAATTTCTCATTTGTGTGCCTAAAAGTAATATTTTGTTATCATTTAAAGAACTATTATTGCACTTTTGTGGCCAAATTTCTAATTTTTATGCCTTAAAAATAATATTTTGTAATCATTTAAAGAACTTTTCTGTCCAAATGTCTCATTTATGTGCCTAAAAGTAATATTTTGTTATCATTTAAATAACTATTATTGCACTTTTGTGGACAAATTCATTATTTTTGTGCCTAAAAGTAATAATTTGTCATTTAAAGAACTATTATTGCACTTTTGTGGCCAAATTTCAAATTTTTATGCCTAAAAGTAATATTTTGTTATCATTTAAAGAACTATTATTGCACTTGTGTCCAAATTTCTCAATTGTGTGCCTAAAAGTAATATTTTGTTATCATTTAAAGAACTATTATTGCACTTTTGTGTCCAAATTTCTCATTTGTGTGCCTAAAAGTAATATTTTGTTATCATTTAAAGAACTATTATTGCACTTTTGTGGACAAATTGACTATTTTTGTGCCTAAAAGTAATAATTAGTTATTTAAAGAACTATTATTGCAGTTTTGTGGCCAAATTTCTCATTTTTATGCCTAAAAGTAATATTTTGTTATCATTTAAAGAACTATTATTGCACTTTTGTGGCCAAATTTCTCATTTTTATGCCTAAAAGTAATATTTTGTTATCATTTAAAGAACTTTTCTGTCCAAATGTCTCATTTATGTGCCTAAAAGTAATATTTTGTTATCATTTAAAAAACTATTACTGCACTTTTGTGGCCAAATTTCTAATTTTTATGCCTAAAAGTAATATTTTGTTATCATTTAAAGAACTTTTCTGTCCAAATTTCTCATTTGTGTGCCTAAAAGTAATATTTTGTTATCATTTAAAGAACTATTATTGCACATTTGTGTCCAAATTGATCATTTTTGTGCCTCAAAGTAATATTTTGTTGTCATTTAAAGAAATATTAATGTACTTTTGTGGCAAAATTTATCATTTTTGTGCCTAAAAGTAATATTTTGTTATCATTTAAAGAACTTTTGTGTCCAGATTTCTCATTTGTGTGCCTAAAAGTAATATTTTGTTATCATTTAAAGAACTATTATTGCACTTTTGTGTCCAAATTGATAATTTTTGTGCCTATAAGTAATATTGTTCTATCATTTAAAGAACTATTATTGCACTTTTGTGGCCAAATGTATCATTGTTGTGCCTCAAAGTAATATTTCGTTATCATTTAAAGAAATATTAATGTACTTTTGTGGCAACATTGATCATTTTTGTGCCTAAAAGTAATATTTTGTTACCATTTAAAGAACTATTATTGCACTTGTGGCCAAATTTCTAATTTTTATGCCTAAAAGTAATATTTTGTTATCATTTAAAGAACTTTTCTGTCCAAATTTCTCATTTGTGTGCCTAAAAGTAATATTTTGTTATCATTTAAAGAACTATTATTGCACTTTTGTGTCCATATTGATCATTTTTGTGCCTAAAAGTAATATTGTTCTATCATTTAAATAACTATTATTGCACTTTTGTGGCCAAATGTATCATTGTTGTGCCTCAAAGTAATATTTCGTTATCATTTAAAGAAATATTAATGTACTTTTGTGGCAACATTGATCATTTTTGTGTCTAAAAGTCATATTTTGTTATCATGTGTGGGTTAAAGTAATATTAATGTACTTTTGTGGCAAAATCGATAATTTTTGTGCCTAAAAGTCATATTTTGTTATCATGTGTGGGGGTGTACCTAATGTATAGTCCTACCCATAAAGGCGGCCCAGTGCAGTGCCCGCCCGTCCTTCTTGTCGAAAGCGTTGATGTTGGCTCCTTTGGCGAGGAGAAGATTGACCATCTAACGCACACACGCACACGCACACGCACACACACGCACCCACACACACACGTCAGGTGTTGCATTCATCGTGTTTTAATGACACAGCTGCTCGCTCGCCGCCTTTCACTGAGAGACAAAAGACGTTAGCATCCACGCCTGCTCTGCTAATCAAGGACAACAAAAGCAGGGGGGTGAGAGGGCAGGTGTGCCGCAGTACCTCCGTGTGGCCATTGAGGGCGGCGTGGTGCAGGGCGGTGCGCCCGCCGCGGTCCGACACGTTGACGCTGCTCAGCATGGGGATGAGGACTTCGGCGCAGTGCAGCGCGTTGTTGGCGGCGGCCACGTGCAGCGGCGTCTGCCAGTTCTTGTCGCGGGCGTTGACGTCGGCCGAGTGGCGGATCAGCACTCGAACGGCCTCCTGCAAGGCGCGTTGTGTTGGAAACAATGGTCACAATCCGCCAACTATTCCAAACACGCAAGAAGGGAGGTCAAGTTAGGGCTAACCGCCGCGCCACATCAGATAACGGAAGGTTAGAATGTCACTACACGTTGACAAAAGTGTTGTTTAAAAACTTGAGCCCAGGGAGAAGGTTCTAGAATCACTGAGAAAAATACTTGAAATGCGTCAAGAAATGGCAAAGTTGTGGCTGGTGGGTGTTAATGTTTTACATAGCCAAGCTAGCGGTTAATTAACTCATCCGTTCATTTCTTTCACCCTTCCTGTTTGATTCCGCGCGCCTACGAGCGCGGAATTGTAGTCGCCGCCCCAACCGGTTGCTACGCGGCAGGTCCTCGATAGCTCACCTCGCTGCGGGACGCCACGGCCCGGTGGAGTGGGGTGAGCCACATGTTGTCTTTGGCGTTGACCCGGGCGCCTGCAGAGGTGGGGGAGGGGGTGGGGAAGAGGAGAGAGAGAAATGGGGAGTGGTCAGGTGGGTTACGGGTGGAAGTGAACAAAAGAAAAAAGTTTGTCACCAGAGAGGATGAGGAGTTCAGTGATGTCGGCATCGTCCAGGAAGGCGGCCGCATGGAGCGGAGTGCGCTTCTCAGCATCCTGGGGCAGGAAGTTTATGAAGACTGTTATTCATATTTTAACATTATTACACTATTATTATTATCATCATTGCTATTATTATTATTACTATTATCATTATTATTACACTGTCATTATTAGATCATTATCATTACCCTATTAGTATTATTATTACACTATTATTACGATCATACATTATTACTCTATTATAATTATTATTACACTATTATAACCATCATTATTATTATTATTATTATTACACTATTATATTACTATTATTATTAAGCTAGTATAATTATTATTATACTATTATCATTATTATTACACTATTATGTTTTTATTATTTGTATTACACTATTATTTTATTATTATTGCACTATTATTATTATTAACAGTAGTACACTATTATTATTATTAACGGTAGTACACTATGATTATCATTACACTATTATTAATATTATTATCATTATCATTAGTACACTATTATTATTATTAGTAGTGCACTATTATTATCATTACACTATTATTATTATTATTACACTATTATTATTTTTTTATTATTTGTATTACACTATTATTTTATTATTATTACACTATTATTATTAACAGTAGTACACTATTATTATTATTACACTATTATTATGATCATATATATATATTATTACTCTATTATAGTTATTATTACACTATATTACCATCGTTATTATTATTATTATTACTACACTATTATTATTATTATCATTATTTGTATTACACTATAATTATTATTATTATTACACTATTATATTACCATTATTATTACGCTATTATCATTATTAATATACTATTATCATTATTACACTATTATGATCATATATTATTACTCTATTCTAATTATTATTACACGATTATTACCATCGTTATTATTATTATTACTACACCATTATTATTATCATTATTTGTATTACACTGTTATTATTATATTACACTATTATATTACCATTATTATTACGCTATTATCATTATTAATATACTATTATCATTATTATTACACTATTATTTTTTTATTATTTGTATTACACTATTATTTTATTATTACACTATTATTATTAATAACAGTAGTACACTATTATTATTATTATTAACAGTAGTACACTATGATTATCATTACACTATTATTAATATTATTATTAGTACACTATTATTAGTAGTAGTAGTGCACTATTATCATTACACTATTATTATTATTATTACACTATTATTGATTTTTTATTATTTGTATTACACTATTATTTCATTATTATTACACTATTATTATTATTATTATTAACAGTAGTACACTATGATTATCATTACACGATTATTAATATTATTATCATTATTATTAGTACACTATTATTATTAGTAGTAGTACACTATTATTATCATTACACTATTATCATTACACTATTAATAATATTATTACACTATTATTCCACCAGATTCCTCCCAGATAAACCAGGAGAGTTAGCAGATAGCTAACAGTGCCGTCACCTCCACTATTATTCTTTTTACTATTCTTTTATTCTATTGTTGTCTTTCATAGCAGCACATGCAGCCATATTGCATTTTTGTGACAAAAAACAGCATTGTAATAATCAAACACTGCAGGCAAAAAAAATTGTGACCAAAAATAGCACTATTGTTGTCAATTGTTCCAAGTTCAATAGAGCTGGCCACATCTGACATTTTTGTGACGAATAATGTTTTGGTTGTCAATTTTTATATTTTATGTACAAATACAGCAGTTTTTGTTGCCAATTGTTGCCTTTTTGTAGACAAATACTGTAGGTTTCAGGCCAAATATGAATTTTTTGTGGCAAAAAATAGCACTTTCATTGTCAACTGTTGAATTTTTAAGGACAAATACAGCAGGTTTCATGCCAAAAATGTATTTTTTGTGACAAAAAACAGCACTTTTGTTGTCAACTGTTGCCTTTTTGTAGACAAATACAGCAGGTTTATTGTCAAATATGATTTTTTTTTTTGTGACAAAGAATAGCGTTTTTGTTTTCAACTGTTGCATTTTAATGTCCCAATATGACATTTTTTGTGACAAAATATAATATTTGTGCTGTCACTTGTTGCATTCCTAAAAAACAAATATTGAAAGTTTCTGGCCAATAATTACATTTTTGTGGAAAAAAATATCATTTTCTTGTCAACTGTTGCAATCGTATGGACAATAACTTCAGGTTTAAGGCCAAATATGACATTTATGGGACACAAAATAGCACTTTCATTGTCAACTGTGGCATTTTTATAAGAGCAGGTTTCTTGGCAAATCTGACATTTTTGTGACAAATAATATTTTTGATGTAAATTTTTGCATTTTTGTGTACACATACTGCAGGTTTCTGGCCAAATATGACATTTCTTGTGATAAAAGAAATAGGTTTTTGTTGTCAACTGTTGCCTTTTTGTAGACAAATGCAGCAGGTTTCTTGTCAATTTTTTCAACTGTTGCATTTTAATGTCCCAATATGACATTTTTTTTGACAAAATATAATATTTATCACCTGTTGCCTTCCTACAAACAAATATTGAAAGTTTCTGGCCAATAATGACATTTTTGAGACATAAATTGCATTTTTGTTGCCAACTAGTACATTTTTAAGGACAAATTGAGCAGATTTCTGGGCAATTATGATATTTTGAGACAAAAATTGCATTTTTTTAGTCAACTGTCACATTTGTACAGACAAATACTGCAGACTTCTGACAAAATATGAAATTCTTGTGAAAAAATTGCATTTTTCTAGTCAACTGTCACATTTCTACAGACAAATACTGCAGACTTCTGGCAAAATATGACTTTTTTTGGGTGAAACATTATTTATTATTTGTTGCAATTGTATGGACTATAACTACTGTTTAAGACCAAATATGAAATTTTTGTGACAAAAAATAGCACTTTCATTGTCAACTGTGGCTTTTTTAGAAGAGCAGGTTTCTGGGCAAATCTGACATTTTTGTGACAAATAGTGTTTTTTAAGTCAATGTTTGCATTTTTATGTAAACATACTGCAGGTTTCTGGCCAAATATAACATTTCTTGTGGAAAAAAAAAAAAAGTTAAAAAAAAAAAATGTTTAGCTGTTGCATTTTTATGGTCATATATGATATTTTTTGTGATTAAGAAAAATATGTTTTTGTTGTCGACTGTTGCCTTTTTGTAGACAACTACAGCAGCGTTCTGGCCACTAATGAAATCTTTGTGACAAAAAAAAAATGCATTTTTGTTGTCAACTGTTGGATTTTTAAGGACAAACTGAGAAGGTTTCTGGCCAAATATGACATTTTTGTGAAGACTGATGTTTCAAATACAGCAGGTTTAGGTTACAAAAAACAGTATTTCTGTTGTCAACTGTTTTGATGAAGCAATAGAGTACATTTCTGGGCCATTATGATATTTTGTGGCAAAAAATGCAATTTTCTATTGAACTGTCACATTTGTCACAAATACTACAGGTTTCTGGCCAAATGTGACATTTTTGTGCCAAAAACTAGCACTTTCGTTGGCAACTGTTGCATTTATATGGACAAACACTACAGGTTTCTAGCAAAATATGAATTTTTGGTCACAAAAAGTTGCATTTTTAATACAGCAGGTTTCTGGCCAAATGCGACATTTTTGTGACAAATAATGTTTTTGTCAATGTTTGCATTTTATGTGCCAATACGGCAGGTGTCTGGCCAAAAATATTTTTTGTGACAGAAAATAGTGTTTTTTTGTCAATTGTTGCATTTTTTAGGCCAAATATGCCATTTTTGTGACAAAATATCATTTTTGTTGTCAATTGTTGCCTTTTTATGTACAAATACAGCAGATCTTTTGCCAAATAAGCCATTTTTTGTGACAACAAATAGCTTTTTTGTTGTCAACTGTTGCATTTTAATGGCAAAGATTAAAAAAATGTGACAACATTTTTTATATTTGTTGTTAATTGTTACATTCGTACAGTTAAATATTTCACGTTTCTAGCCAAATATGACAGTTTGTTACAAAAAACAATGTTCTTGTTAACTGTGCAAAAAAATGTCTATCTATTACTAAGTATAGCACTTTTTTGCCACAAATTATGTTTTTGCTAGAATTTTATGGGAAACATGTTCACCTTGGTGGGAAAATATATACTTTTAGTGATAATGTGTAGCATTTTTATGCCACAATATAACTTTTTCTTGTTCAATATTGTATTTTTATGGACAGATAATGCACTTACATTGCCAAATGTGACATTTTTGTGACAAAATAGGTTTTTGTAATGTATAGTATTTTTTAACTTTCTGTCAAAAACTCTTGTATTTCCATCATTTTTGTGGCTAAGTTGATCATATCTGTGCCTAAAAGTCGTTTGTTATCATTAAAAAAACTATTATTGCACTTTTGTGTCCAAATTTATCATTTTTGTGCATCAAAGTAATATTTTGTTATCTTTTGATGAACTATTATTGCACTTTGGTGGCTAAATTGATCATTTGTGTGCCTCGAAATCATGTTTGTTATAATTTTAAGAACTATTATTGCACTTCTGTGGACAGATTGAAAATTGTTGTGCCTCAAAGTAATATTTTGTTATCATTTTAAGAACTATTATTGCACTTTTGTGGACAAATGTATCATTTTCATGCCTTAATGTAATTTTTTGGGATTAAACAAACTATTATTGCACTTTTGTGCCCAAATTGATCATTTTTGTGCCTCAACGTCATATTTTGTTATTTAAATAACTATTATTGCACTCTTGTCACCCAATTGAACATTTTTGTGCCTCAAAGTTATATTTTCTTAGCATTTAAAGAACTATTATTGCACTTTTGTGGCCAAATTTAACATTTTTGTGCCTCAAAGTCATATTTTGTTATCATTGTAAAAACTATTATTGCACTTTTGTGGCCAAAATTTTACATTTGTGTGCCTCAAAGTAATATTTGGTTATCATTTTAAGAACTATTATTGCACTTTTGTGGCCAAATGTATAATTTTTGTGCCTCAATGACATTTTTTGTTATCATTAAAATAACTATTATTGCACTTTTGTGGCCAAATTGATCATTTTTGTGCCTCAACGTCATATTTTGTTATCATTTAAAGAACTATTATTGCACTTTTTTGGCCAAATTTAACATTTTTGTGCCTCAAAGTCATGTTTTGTTATCATTGTAAAAACTATTATTGCACTTTTGTGGCCAAAATTTAACATTTGTGTGCCTCAAAGTAATATTTGGTTATCATTTTAAGAACTATTATTGCACTTTTGTGGCCAAATTTATCATTCTTGTGCCTCAATGACATTTTTTGTTATTAAAATAACTATTATTGCACTTTTGTGGCCAAATTGATCATTTTTGTGCCTCAACGTCATATTTTGTTATCATTTAAATAACTATTATTGCACTCTTGTCGCCCAGTTGAACATTTTTGTGCCTCAAAGTTATATTTTCTTAGCATTTAAAGAACTATTATTGCACCTTTTTGGCCAAATTTAACATTTTTGTGCCTCAAAGTCATGTTTTGTTATTGTAAAAACTAGTATTGCACTTTTGTGGCCAAAATTTAACATTTGTGTGCCTCAAAGTAATATTTGGTTATCATTTTAAGAACTATTATTGCACTTTTGTGGCCAAATTTATAATTTTTGTGCCTCAATGACATTTTTTGTTATCATTAAAATAACTATTATTGCACTTTTGTGGCCAAATTGATCATTTTTGTGCCTCAACGTCATATTTTGTTATCATTTAAAGAACTATTATTGCACTTTTTTGGCCAAATGTAACATTTTTGTGCCTCAAAGTCATGTTTTGTTATCATTTGTTAAACTATTATTGCACTTTTGTGGCCAAAATGTAACATTTGTGTGCCTCAAAGTAATATTTGGTTATCATTTTAAGAACTATTATTGCACTTTTGTGGCCAAATTTATCTTTTTTGTGCCTCAATGACATTTTTTGTTATCATTAAAATAACTATTATTGCACTTTTGTGGCTAAATTGATCATTTTTGTGCCTCAACGTCATATTTTGTTATCATTTAAAGAACTATTATTGCACTTTTTTGGCCAAATTTAAAATGTTTGTGCCTCAAAGTCATGTTTTGTTATCATTGTAAAAACTATTATTGCACTTTTGTGGCCAAAATTTTACATTTGTGTGCCTCAAAGTAATATTTGATCATTTAAAGAACTATTATTGCACTTTTGTGGCCAAATTTATCATTTTTGTGCCTCAATGTAATTTTTTGTTATCATTAAAATAACTATTATTGCACTTTTGTGGCCAAATTTATCATTTTTGTGCCTCAACGTCATATGTGTGCCTCAAAGTAATATTTGGTTATCATTTTAAGAACTATTATTGCACTTTTGTGGCCAAATTTATCTTTTTGTGCCTCAATGACATTTTTTGTTATCATTAAAATAACTATTATTGCACTTTTGTGGCCAAATTTATAATTTTTGTGCCTCAATGTAATTTTTTGTTATCTTTAAAATAACTATTATTGCACTTTTATGGCCAAATTGATCATTCTTGTGCCTCAACGTCATATTTTGTTATCATTTAAAGAACTATTATTGCACTTTTTTGGCCAAATTTAACATTTTTGTGCCTCAAAGTCATGTTTTGTTATCATTGTAAGAACTATTATTGCACTTTTGTGGCCAAAATTATCTTTTTTGTGCCTCAATTACATTTTTTGTTATCAATAAAATAATTATTATTGCACTTTTGTGGCCAAATTGATCATTTTTGTGCCTCAACGTCATATTTTGTTATCATTTAAAGAACTATTATTGCACTTTTTTGGCCAAATTTAACATTTTTGTGCCTCAAAGTCATGTTTTGTTATCATTGTAAAAACTATTATTGCACTTTTGTGGCTAAAATGATACATTTGTGTGCCTCAAAGTAATATCTTCTTATCATTTAAAGAACTATTATTGCACTTTTGTGGCCAAATTTATCATTTTTGTGCCTCAATGTAATTTTTTGTTGTCATTAAAATAACTATTATTGCACTTTTGTGGCCAAATTGATCATTTTTGTGCCTCAATGTCATATTTTGTTATCATTTAAATAACTATTATTGCACTCTTGTCGCACAATTGAACATTTCTGTGCCTCAAAGTTATATTTTCTTATTATTTAAAGAACTATTATTGCACTTTTGTGGCCAAATAAAAAAAAATTGTGCCTCAAAGTCATGTTTTGTTATCATTGTAAAAACTATTATTGCACTTTTGTGGCCAAAATTTAACATTTGTGTGCCTCAAAGTAATATTTTGTTGTCATTTAAAGAACCATTATTGCACTTTTGTGACCAAATTTATCATTTTTGTGCCTCAATGTTTATTTTTTGTTATCATTAAAATAACTATTTTTGCACTTTTGTGGACAAATTTATAATTTTTGTGCCTCAACGTCATATTTTGTTATCATTTAAATAACTATTTTTGCACTTTTGTGGACAAATGTATCATTTTTGTGCCTCAACGTCATATTTTGTTATCATTTAAATAACTATTATTGCACTCTTGTCGCCCAGTTGAACATTTTTGTGCCTCAAAGTTATATTTTCTTAGCATTTAAAGAAGTATTATTGCACGTTTTTGGCCAAATTTAAAATTTTTGTGCCTCAATGTAATTTTTTGTTATTAAAATAACTATTATTGCACTTTTGTGGCCAAATTGATAATTTTTGTGCCTCAAAGTCATATTTTGTTATTTAAATAACTATTATTGCACTCTTGTCGCCCAATTGAACATTTTTGTGCCTCAAAGTTACATTTTCTTAGCATTTAAAGAACTATTATTGAACTTTTGTGGCCAAATCTATCATTTTTGTGCCTCAATGTAATTTTTTGTTACCATTAAAATAACTATTATTGCACTTTTGTGGCCAAATTGATCATTTTTGTGCCTCAACGTCATATTTTGTTATCATTTAAATAACTATTATTGCACTCTTGTCGCCCAATTGAACATTTTTGTGCCTCAAAATTATATTTTCTTAGCATTTAAATAACTATTATTGCACTTTTTTGGCCAAATTTAACATTTTTGTGCCTCAAAGTCATGTTTTGTTATCATTGTAAAAACTATTATTGCACTTTTGTGGCCAAAATTTAACATTTGTGTGCCTCAAAGTAATATTTTGTTGTCATTTAAAGAACCATTATTGCACTTTTGTGACCAAATTTATCATTTTTGTGCCTCAATGTAATTTTTTGTTATCATTAAAATAACTATTTTTGCACTTTTGTGGACAAATTTATCATTTTTGTGCCTCAACGTCATATTTTGTTATCATTTAAATAACTATTATTGCACTCTTGTCGCCCAATTGAACATTTTTGTGCTTCAAAGTTATATTTTCTTAACATTTAAAGAAGTATTATTGCACTTTTTTGGCCAAATCTATCATTTTTGTGCCTCAATGTAATTTTTTGTTATCATTAAAATAACTATTATTGCACTTTTGTGGCCAAATTGATCATTTTTGTGCCTCGACGTCATATTTTGTTATCATTTAAATAACTATTATTGCACTCTTGTCGCCCAATTGAACATTTTTGTGCCTCAAAGTTATATTTTCTTAGCATTTAAATAACTATTATTGCACTTTTTTGGCCAAATTTAAAATTTTTGTGCCCAAAGTCATGTTTTGTTATCATTGTAAAAACTATTATTGCACTTTTGTGGCCAAATTTTAACATTTGTGTGCCTCAAAGTAATATTTGGTTATCATTTTAAGAACTATTATTGCACTTTTGTGGCTAAATTTATCATTTTTGTGCCTCAATGACATTTTTTGTTATCATTAAAATAACTATTATTGCACTTTTGTGGCCAAATTGATCATTTTTGTGCCTCAACGTCATATTTTGTTATCATTTAAAGAACTATTATTGCACTTTTTTGGCCAAATTTAACATTTTTGTGCCTCAAAGTCATGTTTTGTTATCATTGTAAAAACTATTATTGCACTTTTGTGGCCAAAATTTAACATTTGTGTGCCTCAAAGTAATATTTGGTTATCATTTTAAGAACTATTATTGCACTTTTGTGGCCAAATGTATAATTTTTGTGCCTCAATGACATTTTTTGTTATCATTAAAATAACTATTATTGCACTTTTGTGGCCAAATTGATCATTTTTGTGCCTCAACGTCATATATCATTTAAATAACTATTATTGCACTTTTTTGGCCAAATTTAAAATTTTTGTGCCTCAAAGTCATGTTTTGTTATCATTGTAAAAACTATTATTGCACTTTTGTGGCCAAAATTTAACATTTGTGTGCCTCAAAGTAATATTTGGTTATCATTTAAAGATTACTGCACTTTTGTGGCCAAATGTATCATTTTTGTGCCTCAATGTAATTTTTTGTTATCAATAAAATTATTATTGCACTTTTGTGGCCAAATTGATCATTTTTGTGCCTCAACGTCCTATTTTGTTATTTAAATAACTATTATTGGACTCTTGTCGCCCAATTGAACATTTTTGTGCCTCAAAGTTATATTTTCTTAGCATTCAAAGAACTATTATTGCACTTTTTTGGCCAAATTTGACATTTTTGTGCCTCAAAGTCATGTTTTGTTATCATTGTAAAAACTATTATTGCACTTTTGTGGCCAAAATTTACCATTTGTGTGCCTCAAAGTAATATTTGGTTATCATTTTTAAGAACTATTACTGCACTTTTGTGGCCAAATTTATCATTTTTGTGCCTCAATGTAATTTTTTGTTATTTAAATAACTATTATTGCACTCTTGTCACCCAGTTTAACATTTTTGTGCCTCAAAGTTATATTTTCTTAGCATTTAAATAACTATTATTGAACTTTTGTCGCCAAATCTATCATTTTTGTGCCTCAATGTAAATTTTTGTTACCATTAAAATAACTATTATTGCACTTTTGTGGCCAAATTTATAATTTTTGTGCCTCAACGTCATATTTTGTTATCATTTAAATAACTATTATTGCACTCTTGTCGCCCAATTGAACATTTTTGTGCCTCAAAGTTATACTTTCTTAGCATTTAAAGAACTATTATTGCACTTTTTTGGCCAAATTTAAAATTTTTGTGCCCAAAGTCATGTTTTGTTATCATTGTAAAAACTATTATTGCACTTTTGTGGCCAAAATGTATAATTTTTGTGCCTCAATGTCATTTTTTGTTATCATTAAAATAACTATTATTGCACTTTTGTGGCCAAATTGGTCATTTTTGTGCCTCAACGTCATATTTTGTTATCATTTAAATAACGATTATTGCACTCGTCGCCCAATTGAACATTTTTGTGCCTCAAAATTATATTTTCTTAGCATTTAAAGAACTATTATTGCACTTTTTTGGCCAAATTTAACATTTGTGTGCCTCAAAGTCATGTTTTGTTATCATTGTAAAAACTATTATTGCACTTTTGTGGCCAAAATTAAACATTTGTGTGCCTCAAAGTAATATTTGGTTATCATTTAAAGAACTATTATTGCACTTTTGTGGCCAAATTGAACATTTTTGTGCCTCCATGTAATTTTTTGTTATCATTTAAAGAACTATTATTGCACTTCTGTGGCCAAATTCCTAATTGAATAAGTCTACTTTGTGTCGATGGGTCAATGAGCGAGGATGCTGACATAAAGAGGCGTGTCCTCGTACGTCTTGAGGAGCAGCGAGAAGCGTCCTCACCAGAGCGTTGATGTCTTCAGACTTGCATATGAGTATTCGTATGTCCTCGGGGTCGGCGCTGAAGATGGCCTGGATGAGAGGAGGCTGCAGGGAAGAGGAGGACAGACGGTCAGTGAGGAAGGACCATGGACGCATGACCTGAGGACATGTGATGGTGGGCGTGGCCACGTCCGTCAATGACCTTCACGAGTTTTAGCAAAGACAATGTCCTTCACTGCTGGGACTCACGTACCAGACCAGCAGGAATGTGTTGTGTGTGTGTGTGTGTGTGTGTGTGTGTGTGTGTGTGTGTGTGTGTGTGTGTGTGTGTGTGTGTGTGTGTGTGTGTGTGTGTGTGTGTGTGTGTGTGTGTGTGTGTGTCAGGGGCCCTTATTGTCCCTCCTGGCAGTCAGATAAGCAGTAAATAGAGGCGAGTTGTGCGATGTCATGCAAGTCACACATGTGTCGAGCTCAAAGCCAGGAAGGAACTTCCTGTCACCGTGCAAAGAACCATATTTGGTCAACTCAGCGCAAGTTCAAACTTCCTGTCGCGCTTCCTGTTGCTGCTTTCACTTCTGCTTTTCGAGACCACTTCCTCTCCGCCACTTGTTCGTGCCCGCGGCGTGAGGCCTTTGGCCGTCATCGTCATGACGACGACTTGTGACCGACACATAAACTGCACTTCTGTCACTACTTTTTACCGCTGGAAGTTTGCAAACAAGTGCGGCGAATGTTAAAAAATGAAAACATCGACATCCCGAATCACCTTCACGTTACGTCATCTGTCAATAAAAAAGATGTTTATTTTTTATTCTGAACAGCAGCTAACTTCTTTTTACGCTTACATGAGAGCTAAAATAGTGAGGGCGAGCGCTACGAACGTTAAAAAGTGAGACAGGTGAGGCACATTGACGAAGTGCCTCACTTTCACGTTATGTTATTTGTCAATAACCTTTTTTCTACATTTTTATGACAACTAAAATAGTTAAAAAGTGAAGGAGAGCACTACGAACGTTAAAAAGTGAGACAGGTGAGGCACATTGACGACGTGCCTCACTTTCACGTTACGTTATTTGTCAATAACCTTTTTTTCAATACACTTTTATGACAGCTAAAATAGCTAAAAGTGAAGACAAGCGCGGCAAACATTAAAAAGTGAAACAGGTGAAGCACATTTAGCGATGTGACTCACTTTCACATTACGGTATTTGTCAACAACCTTTTTTATACTTTTATGACAGCTAAATTAGAAAGAAAGTGAAAGCTAGCGCTACAAACGTTAAAAAGTTAAACAGTCGAGGCACATTAACGTGACTCACTTTCACGTTACGTTTTGTGTCAATAACCTTTCTTATACACATTTGTGAGAGCTAAATTAGAAAGAAAATGAAAGTGAGCACTACAAACGTTAAGTGAAACAGGTGAGGCACATTAACGATGTGACTCACTTTCACGTTACATCATATTTGTCAATAACCTTTTTTATACAGTTTTATGATAGCTTAAATAGTTAAAAAGTGAAGGCAAGCACTACAAACGTTAAAAAGTGAAACAGGTGAGGCACATTGACTACGTGATTCACTATCACATTACGTTATTTGTCAATAACATGTTTTTATACACTTTAATGACAACTAAAATAGTTAAAAAGTGAAAGCGAGCACTACAAACGTTAAAAAGTGAAACAGGTGAGGCACATTAACGACGTGACTCACTTTCACGTTACATTATTTATCAATAAAATGTTTTCATACACTTTAATGACAGCTAAAATAGTTAGAAAGTGAAGGCGAGCACAACAAACGTTAAAAAGTGAAACAGGTGAGGCACATTAACGCAGTGACTCACTTTCACGTTACATTATTTGTCAATAAAATGTTTTTATACACTTTAATGACAGCTAAATTAGTTAAAGTGAAAGCGAGCACTACAAACGTTAAAAAAGTGAAACAGGTGAGGCACATTAACGACGTGACTCACTTTCACGTTATGTCATATTCGTCACTAACCTTTTTTTATACACTTTTATGACAACTAAAATAGTTAGAAAGTGAAGGCGAGCACTACAAACGTTAAAAAGTGAAACAGGTGAGGCACATTAATGACGTGACTCACTTTCACGTTACGTTATTTGGCAATAACATGTTTTTATACACTTTAATGACAGCTAAAATAGTTAGAAAGTGAAGGCGAGCACTACAAACGTTAAAAAGTGAAACAGGTGAGGCACATTAATGACGTGACTCACTTTCACGTTACATTATTTGACAATAACATGTTTTTATACACTAATGACAGCTAAAATAGTTAAAAAAGTGAAAGCGAGCACTACAAACGTTAAAAAGTGAAACAGGTGAGGCACATTGACGACATGCCTCACTTTCACGTTGTCATATTCGTCACTAACCTTTTTTTATACACTTTTATGACAACTAAAATAGTTAGAAAGTGAAGGCGAGCACTACAAACGTTAAAAAGTGAAACAGGTGAGGCATATTAACGTGACTCACTTTCACGTTACATTATTTGTCAATAAAATGTTTTTATACACTTTAATGACAGCTAAAATAGTTAGAAAGTGAAGGCGAGCACTACAAACGTTAAAAAGTGAAACAGGTGAGGCACATTAACGACGTGACTCACTTTCACGTTACATTATTTATCAATAACAAGTTTTTATAAACTTTAATGACAGCTAAAATAGTTAAAAAGTGAAAGCGAGCACTACAAACGTTAAAAAGTGAAACAGGTGAGGCACATTGACGAAGTGCCTCACTTTCACGTTATTTGTCAATAAAATATTTTTATACACTTTAATGACAGCTAAAATAGTTAGAAAGTGAAGGCGAGCACTACAAATGTTAAAAAGTGAAACAGGTGAGACACATTAACGCCGTGACTCACTTTCACGTTATGTCATATTTGTCACTAACCTTTCTTATACACTTTTATGACAACTAAAATCGTTAGAAAGTGAAGGCGAGCACTACAAACGTTAAAAAGTGAAACAGATGAGGCACATTAACGCCGTGACTCACTTTCACGTTACATTATTTGTCAATAAAATGTATTTATACACTTTAATGACAGCTAAAATAGTTAGAAAGTGAAGGCGAGCACTACAAACGTTAAAATGTGAAACAGGTGAGGCACATTAACGACGTGCCTCACTTTCACGTTATGTTATTTGTCAATAAACTTTTTTCTACATTTTTATGACAGCTAAAATAGTTAGAAAGAGAAGGCGAGCACTACAAACGTTAAAAAGTGAAACAGGTGAGGCACATTAACGACGTGACTCACTTTCATGTTACATTATTTGACAATAACATGTTTTATACACTTTAATGACAGCTAAAATAGTTAGAAAGTGAAGGCGAGCACTACAAACGTTAAAAAGTGAAACAGGTGAGGCACATTAACGCCGTGACTCACTTTCACGTTATGTCATATTTGTCACTAACCTTTCTTATACACTTTTATGACAACTAAAATAGTTAAAAAGTGAAGGAGAGCACTACAAACGTTAAAAAGTGAAAAAGGTGAGGCACATTAACGCCGTGACTCACTTTCACGTTATGTCATATTTGTCACTAACCTTTCTTATACACTTTTATGACAACTAAAATCGTTAGAAAGTGAAGGCGAGCACTACAAACGTTAAAAAGTGAAACAGATGAGGCACATTAACGCCGTGACTCACTTTCACGTTACATTATTTGTCAATAAAATGTATTTATACACTTTAATGACAGCTAAAATAGTTAGAAAGTGAAGGCGAGCACTACAAACGTTAAAAAGTGAAACAGGTGAGGCACATTAACGACGTGACTCACTTTCATGTTACATTATTTGACAATAACATGTTTTATACACTTTAATGACAGCTAAAATAGTTAGAAAGTGAAGGCGAGCACTACAAACGTTAAAAAGTGAAACAGGTGAGGCACATTAACGCAGTGACTCACTTTCACGTTATGTCATATTCGTCACTAACCTTTCTTATACACTTTTATGACAACTAAAATAGTTAGAAAGTGAAGGCGAGCACTACAAACGTTAAAAAGTGAAACAGGTGAGGCACATTAACGACGTGACTCACTTTCACTTTACATTATTTGACAATAACATGTTTTTATACACTTTAATGACAGCTAAAATAGTTAAAAAGTGAAAGCGAGCACTACAAACGTTAAAAAGTGAAACAGGTGACGCACATTGATGACGTGCCTCACTTTCACGTTATGTTATTTGTCAATAACCTTTTTTCTACATTTTTATGACAACTAAAATAGTTAAAAAGTGAAGGCGAGCACTACAAACGTTAAAAAGTGAAACAGGTGAGGCATATTAACGACGTGACTCACTTTCACGTTACATTATTTGTCAATAAAATGTTTTTATACACTTTAATGACAGCTAAAATAGTTAGAAAGTGAAGGAGAGCACTACAAACATTAAAAAGTGAAACAGGTGAGGCACATTAACGACGTGACTCACTTTCACGTGACATTATTTGACAATAATATGTTTTTATACACTTTAATGATAGCTAAAATAGTTAGAAAGTGAAAGCGAGCACTACAAACGTTAAAAAGTGAAACAGGTGAGGCACATTAACGACGTGACTCACTTTCATGTTACATTATTTGACAATAACATGTTTTATACACTTTAATGACAGCTAAAATAGTTAGAAAGTGAAGGCGAGCACTACAAATGTTAAAAAGTGAAACAGGTGAGGCACATTAACGCCGTAACTCACTTTCACGTTATGTCATATTTGTCACTAACCTTTCTTATACACTTTTATGACAACTAAAATAGTTAGAAAGTGAAGGCGAGCACTACAAACGTTAAAAAGTGAAACAGGTGAGGCACATTAACGACGTGACTCACTTTCACGTTACATTATTTGACAATAACATGTTTTTATACACTTTAATGACAGCTAAAATAGTTAGAAAGTGAAGGCAAGCACTACAAACGTTAAAAAGTGAAACAGGTGAGGCACATTAACGCCGTGACTCACTTTCACATTATGTCATATTCGTCACTAACCTCTCTTATACACTTTTATGACAACTAAAATAGTTAGAAAGTGAAGGCGAGCACTACAAACGTTAAAAAGTGAAACAGGTGAGGCACGTTGACGACGTGCCTCACTTTCACGTTATGTCATATTCGTCACTAACCTTTTTTTATGCACTTTTATGACAACTAAAATAGTTAAAAAAGTGAAAGCGAGCACTACAAACGTTCAAAAGTGAAACAGGTGAGGCACATTAACGACGTGCCTCACTTTCACGTTATGTTATTTGTCAATAACCTTTTTTCTACATTTTTATGACAACTAAAATAGTTAAAAAGTGAAGGCGAGCACTACAAACGTTAAAAAGTGAAACAGGTGAGGCACATTAACGACGTGACTCAATTTCACGTTACATTATTTGTCAATAAAATGTTTTTATACACTTTAATGACAGCTAAAATAGAAAGTGAAGGCGAGCACTACAAACGTTAAAAAGTGAAACAGGTGAGGCACATTAACGACGTGACTCACTTTCACGTTACATTATTTGACAATAACATGTTTTTATACACTTTAATGACAGCTAAAATAGTTCAAAAGTGAAAGCGAGCACTACAAACGTTAAAAAGTGAAACAGGTGAGGCACATTGACGACGTGCCTCACTTTCACGTTATGTTATTTGTCAATAACCTTTTTTCTACATTTTTATGACAACTAAAATAGTTACAAAGTGAAGGAGAGCACTACAAACGTTAAAAAGTGAAACAGGTGACGCACATTGATGACGTGCCTCACTTTCACGTTATGTTATTTGTCAATAACCTTTTTTCTACATTTTTATGACAACTAAAATAGTTAAAAAGTGAAGGCGAGCACTACAAACGTTAAAAAGTGAAACAGGTGAGGCACATTGACGACGTGCCTCACTTTCACGTTACGTTATTTGTCAATAACCTTTTTTATAGACTTGAATAGTTGGAACGTTAGGTAAAACATTGCCTGCACACTAGATAAAGCTTTTTGCTTGACCTTGGAACTGACGGTACAGTAAAAGTGTTCAACACACTTTGTCTCCATAAAACGAGGCCTCCACTAACGAGCTGGTCTGCTTCCCCTGAGGGTCGCCAACACAATCTCTCCTGTGCGCGTCCACAGCTCCCAAGCCATCTACTTCCTGGGTTTCCTGCCGTCTTCTGGACCCGGAGTGTCGCCCACTTTGTCAAACCGTACATAAAAAGTGCACCGGGGAACGCGGGCAAAACAAAATCTCAGCAAATCTGTTATCGTTCCGTCGGAAAGTAACAGGAAGTTACGTGAAAGAAAATGTGGTTATTCCTGTCTTGCTGCACGGCGACAAGAATGTCTGCCATTTTACCCCCGAGACACTTCATTAGGTGCTCCTGCACCAAAGGGAGAGAACCTGAGTTCACAGCACGGCATCAAAATATTACAAACCGTCTCAAAAAACACCATTTTAGGTCATACACAGGTGTACCTAATGTAGTGTCCATTAGATGCAAGCACATGCATCTCGGCCAAGCATAAATAAATAAAAATGTTGATCCTATGATAAATATTGATTTTTTTGTTTCTTTTTATTCTGGAACCCATTCCAGAGATTTGTAGGCCTCCCGGTCGAGTTAAAAAAAACAACATTTTTCGAAGCACTTTTTGGGGGGTTATCAAGGTGCATGCAGCTAAAGACCATGTGACAACGTCAACACACACACACACACGCACACGCACACTGTGACACACGGAGTGCATATTTGTTGCTATTGCAAAACACTAAATTCTTTACCTAAAAACAATGTGTTGCGTTCCCACAACTTCAGTGATTATTGCTTCTGAAACGTCTGACTTTTTCTTGCAGGAATTTCAAAGACAAAATGCAAAGTTTGAGAGATTTCTATGATATGCTGTGATGAATGTGTTTATATGTGTTTATATACAAACCCCAAAACCACATGGTGTAAATCGTAAAAAAAAATACAATGATTTGCAAATCCTTTTCAACCTATATTCAATTGAATAGACTGCAAAGACAAGATACTTAACGTTCAAACTGGTAAACTTTGTTATTTTTTGCAAATGTTAGCTCATTTGGAATTTGATGCATGCAACATGTTTCAAGAAAGCTGGCACAAGTGGCAAAAAAGACTGAGAAAGTTGAGGAAGGCTCATCAAACACTTAATTGGAACATCCCACAGGTGAACAGGCTAATTGTGCAACGTTTGTGCAACATTTCGGCTAGTTTGTGCTGTCAAAAAAATGGATTGTGCTACAGTGGTGCAAGTTTGTGCTGTCAAATAAAATGATTTTGCAACATCTGTGCTGGTTTGGGCTGTCAAAAAATAGATTGTGCTACATTTGTGCTGTCAAAAAACTAGTTGTGCGACATTTGTGCTGTGAATAAATAGATTGTGCTACATTTGGCCAAGTTTGTGCTGTCAAAAAAATAACTGGTGCTACATTTGTATTGGTTTGTGCTGTTAAAAAAATAATTGTGCGACATCTGTGCGACCTCGTGCTGTCAAACTGTGTGTAGTTTGTGCTGTCAAAATCAACAAAATTTGCAACATTTGTGCTAGTTTGTGCCGTCAAAACAATTAAATGTGCTAGTTTGTGCTGTCAAAAAATAAATGGTGCTACATTTGCGTTGGTTTGTGCTGTTAAAAAAATAATTGTGCGACATCTGTGCGAGCTCGTGCTGTCAAACTGTGTAGTTTGTGCTGTCAAAATCTAAATTTGCAACATTTGTGCTAGTTTGTGCTGTCAAAAAAATTAATTGTGCTCGTTTGTGCTGTTAAAAAAAACTGTGCGGCATTTGTGCTAGTTTGTGCTGTCAAAAAATAAATGGTGCTACATTTGTGTTGGTTTGTGCTGTTAAAAAAATAATTGTGCGACATCTGTGCGAGCTTGTGCTGTCAAACTTTGTGTAGTTTGTGCTGTCAAAACATAAATGGTGCTACATTTGTGTTGATTTGTGCTGTTAAAAAAATAATTGTGTTATATTTATGTTGGTTTGTGCTGTCAAAAAAATTACTTGTGCGACATTTGTGGTCGTTTATGCTGTCAAAAAAGGAACTGTGATACATTTGTGCTGTCAAAAAAATATTTATTTATTTATTATTTACTATGTTTTTATTGTTGTTATTGTTTCATAAGTTTTTCACACATGTACGGATGTGTTGAGTATGTGCAGATACTGAAATATCAAAAGCACAAATGTTTTTGACAGCACAAATGTAGCACAAACGTTTGGAAAGACTGATATTGAAATATCAATAGCGCAATTGTTTTGACAGCATAAACAAGTTTGGTGGGATTGGTAAAGGCTGCTTGTGAATAATAAAACATTATATATATATATATATATATATATATATATATATATATATATATATATATATATATATTTATTAGGGGTGTAACGGTACGTGTATTTATATTGAACCATTTCGGTACGGGGGTTCCGGTTTTTGGGACAGCACAAATGTAGCACAAACGTTTGGGACAAGTTTGGTGAGATTTGAACAAGGTGGGGGAATGACATCACCGGTCAAAATATTTATTTCAAAATGACCTAAAAACAGCACAAATGAAGAAAAAACGTACGGCACAAAAAAACAGCAGTGGAATTTTATCATTTGCAATGACGAGCGGGGCCATCTTCACACAGATTAAACTCTGCTCAAACAGACACCACTAGCAATTATTCGACGGGTACTTTATCCAAATAGACGGCACGCCTAAAATACACGTGTCCTTTTTTTGTGTCGAGAATGATTTTTTTTTAATTATACATAAACATTAGGGGTGTGGGAAAAAAATCGATTTTTTAATATATTTATTCATCCATCCATCCATTTTCTACCGCTTGTCCCTTTAGGGGTCGCTGGAGCCCATCTCAGCTACAATCGGGCGGAAGGCGGGGTACACCCTGGACAAGTCGCCACCTCATTGCAGGGCCAACACAGATAGACAGACAACATTCACACACTAGGGCCAATTTAGTGTTGCCAATCAACCTATCCCCAGGTGCATGTCTTTGGAGGTGGGAGGAAGCCGGAGTACCCGGAGGGAACCCATGCAGTCACGGGGAGAACATGCAAACTCCATACAGAAAGATCCCGAGCCCGGGATTGAACTCAGGACTACTCAGGACCTTCGTATTGTGAGGGAGATGCACTAACCCCTCTTCCACCATGCTGCCCTTATTTATTTATTTTTATTAATCAATCCAACAAAACAATACACAGCAATACCATAACAATGCAATGCATGAAATAGCTATTAGTCTTTTAAATCAACAACTACGTTTTTTCCAGCTTCAAGGATAGGCATGAGGCATCTTTAACAGAAACATACACCATAAATGTGATGTTTTCCACTATTTGTTCTATCTTCATTCCAAAACCAAACCCGACCCAGCAACACTCAGAACTGCAATAAACAGAGCAATTGAGAGGAGACACAAACACGACACAGAACAAACCAAAAGTAGTGAAACAAAAATGAATATTATCAACAACAGTATCAATATTAGTTACAATTTCAACATAGCAGTGATTAAAAATCCCTCATTGACATTATCTTTAGACATTTGTACAAATAAAAAAAGAACAATAGTGTCACAGTGGCTTACACTTGCGTCACATCTCATAAACTTGACAACACACTGTGTCCAATATTTTCACAAAGGTAAAATAAGTCAGATTTTTGGTTAATTTAATAGTTAAAACAAATTGACATTATTGCAATCAGTTGATAAAACATTGTCCTTTACAATTATAAAAGCTTTTTACACAAATCTACTACTCTGCTTGCATGTCAGCAGACTGCTGAAATCCTATGTATTGAATGAATAAAGAATCCTTTTGAATCGGGAAAATATCGTTTTTGAATCGAGAATCGTGTTGAATTGAAAAAAAAAAATCGATTTTGAATCGAATCGTGACCCCAAGAATCGATATTGAATCGAATCGTGGGACACCCGAAGATTCACAGCCCTAATATGTACAAGTAAACGCGCCTTCACTAACAGTCGCCTGGTTCTCTCTGCAGTTGAGTAAATAAACGCCCCGAGGCGCAACATAAGGAAACAAGCTAGATTGTTTAGTAAATCAAACAAAGACTGTAATTAAATGTGACGATTTAGAATGTTTGTTTTGATGCTGAACAGGAAGTGAGCGTCTTGTCTTAATAATGAATTCAATGGAAAAAATCCGCACATTGAGAGCGTCCACTTGCTATCAGCTTCACGGGCTCCCGCTGCACTATTTAGGCTCAAATGTGATATAATCCCTCAATGCCCACTCACTTATTAGAAGCCGATGTGTCATAAATGCAAATATGGTGATAAATATGCTGCGGTTGTGGACGAAAGTGAAGCACCGAGCTTGCTGGATGCGAGCAGGCTAAAGCTAGCGGCGGCTAGCGGCTCTACCTGGTCGGCCAGTTTGAGGACAGCCATCTCCGCCTCGGCTCCAGCGGCTCATCCACGCCCGCCGACACCGCAACACCACGGGGCGACGATGCTGACGGCCGAGGTCCGCTCCTCCGCTCCGGGCGATGGTGTCTGCGGAGGCGGCAGGGAGGGGTGTGGGGAAGTAGGCCGGGCCCGGTGCGAGTCACCGCGGAAGCCTTCCCTTGCTCCGTTCAGCAGCGGCGGCCGCCGGAACAGCCTGAGCCCGCCGCTGGTGGTGGTGGCTGGTCGGGGGGGGACGCTGGAGGCTGGCTCCTCCCCGGCGAGCAGGAGCCTGAAGGCGGCCAGGCTTACCCAGTCGGGCCGGACCAGGAAGGAGCTGGAGGCTGTGCGCGCGTCTCCTCTTGCTGTTTGATGCACTGGAGGCTTCCTCAGCATCAAAACACACACACACACACACACACACACACACACACACACACACACACACACACACACACACACACACACACACACACACACACACGAAACGTCACAAATCAATTCATTAGGTACACTTGCACAAACAACGTCAGTGATCACTTTCGAGTGACGCCTTTGTGGAGGTATTACGGTAAATCATCGAAACGGTACAAGTAGTGCAGGGGTCCGCAACCCGCGGCTCTAGAGCCGCATGCGGCTCTTTAGCGCCGCCCTAGTGGCTCTCCAGAGCTTTTTCAAAAATGTATGAAAAACGGAAAAAGATGAGGGGAAAAATATATATTTTTTGTTTTATTATGGTTTCTGTAGGAGGACAAACATGACACAAACCTCCCTAATTGTTATAAAGCACACTGTTTATATTAAACATGCTTCACTGACTCAAGTATTTGGCGAGCGCCGTTTTGTCCTACTAATTTTGGCGGTCCTTGAACTCACCATAGTTTGTTTACATGTATAACTTTCTCCGACTTTCGAGGACGTGTTTTATGCCACTTCTTTTTCTGTCTCATTTTGTCCACCAAACTTTTAACGTTGTGCATGAATGCACAAAGGTGAGTTTTGTTGATGTTATTGACTTGTGTGGAGTGCTAATCAGACATATTTGGTCACTGCAAGACTGCAAGCTAATCGATGCTAACATGCTATTTAGGCTAGCTATATGTACATATTGCATCATTATGCCTAATTTGTAGCTATATTTGAGCTCATTTAGTTTCCTTTAAGTCATCTCAATTCAATGTATATCTTATGACACACTATCTGTATGTAATATGGCTTTTAATTTGTTGCGGCTCCAGACAGATTTGTTTTTGTATTTTTGGTCCAATATGGCTCTTTCAACATTTTGGGTTGCCGACCCCTGAAGTAGTGCATTCATTACCATAATACCTCTGCGAAAGGGTCACCCATTATTATTTTTTGTTGCTGCTAATCAGAATTGTATTTTGTATTATTTTACTACACATTCTCACTTATACGAAACAATGTCAAACTTAAGCTTAATTTTATTTAATTATGGTGGAATATAGTATTATATAGTTTTATATAGGGATGTCCGATAATGGCTTTTTGCCGATATCCGATATTGTCCAACTCTTAATTACCAATACCGATATATACAGTCGTGGAATTAACACATTATTATGCCTAATTTGGACAACCAGATATGGTGAAGATAAGGTCCTTTTTTTTAAAATTAATAAAATAAAATAACATAAATAAATTAAAAACATTTTGATAAATAAAAAAGAAAGTAAAACAATATAAAACAGTTACATAGAAACTAGTAATTAATGAAAATGAGTAAAATTAAGTGTTAAAGGTTAGTACTATTAGTGGACCAGCAGCACGCACAATCATGTGTGCTTACGGACTGTATCCCTTGCAGACTGTATTGATATATATTGATATATAATGTAGGAACCACAATATTAATAACAGAAAGAAACAACCCTTTTGTGTGAATGAGTGTAAATGGGGGAGGGAGGTTTTTTGGGTTGGTGCACTAATTGTAAGTGTATCTTGTGTTTTTTATGTTGATTTAATAAAAATAAAAAATTTAAAAAAAACAACCCAAAAAAACCATACCGATAATTAAAAAAACGACACAGATAATTTCCAATATTACATTTTAAAGCATTTATCGGACAGCTCTAGTTATATAGTATAGTATATTACATAGCAGGGCTGGGCAATTATTTTGACTCGGAGGCACAATTTAGAGAAAAAAAATCTGTCTGGGGGCCGGTATATCTATTTTTAGGAACACTAATGCAAAACCTCACAATAAAGTCTGATTGAAAGCTAAAAACGTTATGACAAACCGCCTTAAAAAACGGAATGGAATTTTTATTTTTTTTTACTGAATGAGACGCCCAGAATGTACATGAAAATAAACAATGTGGGATTTACAATATTAACTATGGAGGATAAAACACTGAATATTGACAACATATGAACGTCACACCCCCTCTCCATCCACATATTTTACAATCAAGCAACGAAAATGCAACAAACACAGCGAAATATGAACGCGAAGGGTAAAAAAAACAACCTACAATCTGATATATCTGATATGTCACTAAGCTTTAGAACTTTGTTGTAAAAATCTCCTTCCGCGTCTGTCCCTGACACCCGCATTTCAGGCTGGCCATTCAGGAAACACTCTGTGGAAACGCTCCCCACCCACACTGCTTGGTGCCTCGTCTGAGCTGCTGTGACTTAGATTACCATAGTAAATAATTAGATCACCATAGTAACTACTAGTATATCATGCAAAAGTGCAGATTCCAACCATTGAAATACTTTGTATAGTTGAAGACTTACGGTCATTTGAAAACATCACTGCACATCATAATGGCAGCTACACTTTCCATCCTAAAGATCGAAAAAAATGATTTGGGAATGTCCGGCGGGCCAGATTGAAAAGCTTAACGGGCCTTAATTTGCCCAGGTCTGATGTAGTTCATTCATTACCGTAATACCTCTGCGAAAGGGTCACCCATTATTATTGTGTTGCTGCTAATCAGAATTGTATTTTTGTAGTCTTTTACTACACATTCTTACTTATACGAAACAATGTCAAACTTGAGTTTAATTTTATTTAATTAATGTGGAATATAGCATACTTGCCAACCTTGAGACCTCCGATTTCGGGAGGTGGGGGCGTGGTCGGGGGTGGGGTGGGGCGTGGTCGGGTGCGTGGTTTTAGAGGGGGGAGTATATTGACAGCTAGAAGTCACCAAGTCAAGTATTTCATATATATATATATACATATATATATATATATATATCCTGAAAATATGCAAACAAAACTGTGTTTGGATAATTGATACTTCAAACTTGCATAAATAAATCTTAAGGAATATAACATAACTTGGCTTCTGAGAGCTTCAAAATGTAATGAATAAAATGCTAAAGTTGTTGATAAACAAGCAATTATTTTAATAATTAAATACGGTCATTTTAAAAAATTCCCATTCAAAATAATAAATATTTCTCAACTAATTTTTCAATAATCCAATAATTCCAATTTTTCCTCTGATTCTTTACCTTTTGTGACAAAAAAATCCCTTAAAAAGTGAAAATTTTCACCACTTCCAACTCAAACTAGTCGAACGTCAAAATTAGGCTAATCATTTTTCACATTCCTAAAATTCCCATATTTTTCGGCCCATAAATTCCAATTGAACAAAAATTATTCAAATATTATTAATAGTAATTTTGTTAAAGGGGAACATTATCACCAGACTTATGTAAGCGTCAATATATACCTTGATGTTGCAGAAAAAAGACCATATATTTTTTAAACCGATTTCCGAACTCTAAATGGGTGAATTTTGGCGAATTAAACGCCTTTCTATTATTCGCTCTCGGAGCGATTGTGACGTCACATCGGGAAGCAATCCGCCATTTTCTCAAACACAGAGTCAAAACAGCTCTGTTATTTTCCGTTTTTTCGACTGTTTTCCGTACCTTGGAGACATCATGCCTCGTCGGTGTGTTGTCGGAGGGTGTAACAACACGAACAGGGACGGATTCAAGTTGCACCAGTGGCCCAAAGATGCCAAAGTGGCAAGAAATTGGACGTTTGTTCCGCACACTTTACCGACGAAAGCTATGCTACGACAGAGATGGCAAGAATGTGTGGATATCCTGCGACACTCAAAGCAGATGCATTTCCAACTGGACTGGACAGATCAGCTTTCAGGAAAAGAGAGCGGATGAGGGTATGTCTACAGAATATATTAATTGATGAAAACTGGGCTGTCTGCACTCTCAAAGTGCATGTTGTTGCCAAATGTATTTCATATGCTGTAAACCTAGTTCATAGTTGTTAGTTTCCTTTAACGCCAAACAAACACATACCAATCGTTGGTTAGAAGGCGATCGCCGAATTCGTCCTCGCTGGCTGTCGTGTCATTTTCGTCGGTTTCGCTTGCATACGGTTCAAACCGATATGGCTCAATAGCTTCAGTTTCTTCTTCAATTTTGTTTTCGCTACCTGCCTCCACACTACAACCATCCGTTTCAATACATGCGTAATCTGTTGAATCGCTTAAGCCGCTGAAATCCGAGTCTGAATCCGAGCTAATGTCGCTATAGCTTGCTGTTCTATGCGCCATGTTTGTTTGTATTGGCATCACTGTGTGACGTCACAGGAAAATGGACGGGTGTATATAACGATGGTTAAAATCAGGCACTTTGAAGCTTTTTTTTAGGGATATTACGTGATGGGTAAAATTTTGAAAAGAACTTCGAAAAATAAAATAAGCCACTGGGAACTGATTTTTAATGGTTTTAACCATTCTGAAATTGTGATAATGTTCCCCTTTAAACCATGTTATGTCACAGTTTCTTGTCCTCGCACTGCAACATAATTCCTTTCCTTGTATGAATCAGACCGTGACAATAATAATACAAACCCCGTTTCCGTATGAGTTACATACGGAATACAATGATTTGCAAATCATTGTATTCCGTTTATATTTACATCCAACACAACTTCCCAACTCATATGGAAACGGGGTTTGTAAATTTGTCAACAGAATAACATTCAGGACATAGTCCGTTTTACCAGAATACCCCATTTTCCATAAACATTTCTCTACCCTTCTGAACGACTCCAATATCAAAAAGTTCTGGACATTTTTGGTGATAATAATTTTCCACATTTCAAAAATGTCCTAGAAAGTTCGTTTTTTTTACGCATAATTCCACATTATACGATACACAAATTCCCTTTAAACTTGAGTAGCGACAGATTTAAACCATTCCAGAGTTAGAATTGGAACCAAAACAATTAATCGATTCATTTGATTATTAAAAAAAAAAGCTTAAATTTATATTATTTTGCTTTGATTAATCGTTTAATGAGTGCAAGTATTAACAATTCATAAAATCCGGACCACATGGCGTGCTCGGAACTTTAAATGTGGACTTTGCTTCCACTGCAATAGAGCGTACATGAGAGCGGTGGTGTGTGTGTGTGTGTGTGCCAAGAGTTTTAAATATTTTACAATTTTTAATAATGCACACATTAAAATAATGAGTGGCAAGCAGAAAAATCCACTATTTTAAATATATGTTTAAAAAAAGGATTAAAAATAAGTGTGTTTTTAACCCAACAAACTAATCAATATGTTACTCTACTATCACATGAATGCATAGCTCCTGGTAGGGCGGGGCGATAAAGTGCTGATACATATTGCGATAAACAGATAATCGATAAATAAAAAATGTGTTCAATAAAACTTTATATATATTTTTTTCTTCTCTTTCTTTGGAAGAAACCGAAAGTAGCAAAGCAACTAAACAAAGGTCGTCGCTCTCTGGTAACCGAGCAACGCAGGAGCGGAGGGAGGGACACGCTAATAGCCAATCAGGTGACAATATCAACTACCAAGTTGGCTTGCGCCATCTTGTTGTCCTGCGGTTAGATTCTTTGCATGAAATGAATGAAATAAGTTTATTTCGGTCATAGAATCAACCATTTTGTGTGAGCAGTTTAACAGTACAGATTAGACATATTTAACAATCATACACATTTACACACAAAAATAAAATAAAATAAAAAGAATGACCGAAAAAGGAATAGGCTCAAGCCAAAGCTTATATTTGCCTATCCTATACATTTACTGACAATTAGATTGCCTGGAACAGGGGTCGGCAACCTTTACCAGTCAAAGAGCCATTTTGACCAGTTTCACAAATTAAAGAAAACAATGGGAGCCACAAAAGTCTTTTGAAATTTAAAATGAAATAACACTGCATACAAAGTTTTTTTTTTGCTTTGTGCTATGTATAAAGCAGGGGTCTCAGACACGCGGCCCACACCTTAATATGAAAATTGAATGTTGGTGCGGCCCGCGGGTTTAAATGAATGGCGCTTGACAGCTTCATACTTGCAGACCCTCCCGATTTTTCCGGCAGACTACGACATTCAGGGTAAGTATTCTCTCGAACGTGCCGTGATGGTACAGCATTTAGGGCCCATTACAACCAGCGTGCCGGCCCAGCCAAAAGTTGTATGGGGCTGGACGGCGTGGCGCAGTGGAAGAGTGGCCGTGCGGAACCCGAGGCTCCCTGGTTCAATCCCCACCTAGTACCAACCTCGTCATGTCCGTTGTGTCCTGAGCAAGACACTTCACCCTTGCTCCTGATGGGTGCTGGTTAGCGCCTTGCATGGCAGCTCCCTCCATCAGTGTGTGAATGTGTGTGTGAATGGGTAAATGTGGAAGTAGTGTCAAAGCGCTTTGAGTACCTTGAAGGTAGAAAAGCGCTACTTGGTCAATAACCACACAGGTTACACTGACGGTGGAGGTATAAAATACTTTAACACTCTTACTAATAATGCGCCACACTGTGAACCCACACCAAACAAGAATGACAAACACATTTCGGGAGAACATCTGCACCGTAACACAACATTACACAACAGAACAAATACCCAGAATCCCATGCAGCCCTAACTCTTCCGGGCTACATTATACACCCCCCGCTACCAAACCCCGCCCACCTCAACCGACGCACAGAGGGGGGGGTTGATGTGTGAGGGAGCAGGGTTGGGGTGGGGGCGGGGTTTGGTGGTAGCAGGGGTGTATAATGTAGCCCGGAAGAGTCAGGGCTGCATGGGATTCTGGGTATTTGTTCTGTTGTGTTAAGGTGCAGATGTTCTACCGAAATGTGTTTGTCATTCTTGTTTGGTTTTGGTTCAAAGTGTGGCGCATTATTAGTAAGAGTGTTAAAGTTGTTTTATATGACCACCGTCAGTGTAACCTGTGTGGCTGTTGACCAAGTATGCCTTGCTGTCACTTGTGTGTGTAAGCAAAAGATGCTTATAACAAGAGGCTGGGCTGGCACGCTGTTCACACAGATTGTAGAGGGTGCTAAATGCTGTACCTTATTATTATTGTAAGAGTGAAAATCGGAGAATATTAATCCCGGGAATTTTCTGCATGAGGCACTGAAATCCGGAAGTCTCCCGGGAAAATTGGGGGGGTCGGCAAGTATGTAGCTGAGCCGCATCAGAGTGACCAAGGCGCCGCATGCGGCTCCGGAGCCGCGGGTTGCCGACCCCTGGCCTGGAACATCAACGTTAAAAAAGAAAATCAATGCGATGAAAGTAATTGTTACTATATTTTATCATTTTCAATTATTTCACCTTTCAAAGAACTACCGGTACATGTCTTCAACTCATCACTGAGCTTGTTCCACCATTTAACTCCTAAAACTGAAATACATTTGTATTTTATATTCCTTCTTACTTTACCTATTTCAAAAATCAATATCCCCGCAAATTATAGTTTTCTACTCTTAATTGAAATAACCTAAGAATACAAGCTGGAAGGCTGTTGTTCTTTACTCCAAACATAATTTCAATTGTTTTTAAAAAACACAATATATGAACATTTTAACACATTAGAACTTATAAATAATGTTCATAGTAGCACGCTTTGTGTATTATTCTAATGACCCTTTTTTGGTGTTTAATTATTGGGTCTATGTTTGTTCTATAAACATTCCCCAAACTTCAACACAATATGTTAAATATGGAAAAATAAAAGAATAATATAACATATACAGACATTTCTTATTCAGCATGTGTCTTTATAAAGACACACTTTATAAAGAATAGCAATGGATTTGGATATTTTTCTCTTTATATATTCAATATGCCATTTCCAACATAATTTATGATCAATTATTTTCCCAAGAACTTAGTTTCATATACTCTATCGATTTCCACTAGATTTAATTTTGCTTCACAATTTGTCCTTGCACCACTGAACACCACAAATTTAGTTTTCTTATCATTTAATGATAACTTATTATCAACCCTTTTTTTTTTTAGCTGAATCAACTCAACCTCTATTACCCTCAACACTTCCTTCAAGTCTTCTCCTGAACAATATACATTTGTATCATCTGCAAACATAGTACATGTCAATTTATTAGATACTGAACAAATATAATTTAAATAAGAGCATAAATATCTTAGGTCCCAATACCGAGCCTTGTGGAACCCCACAATTTACTCTTCTTGGCTGTGATTTAGTCGTATTAGTTTCCACATATTGAGATCTATTACTTAACCACTGTTGTGAAACACCTTTTATGCCATAGTTTTCCAATTTTTTCCAGAAGTAAGGAATGTGTCAAAAGCTTTACATAAGTCAAATACTCCAACGGTGCGTGGCTTTTTTTCTATTGCTGTAGCTACTGGCATGGAGTGAGAAGAGAAAGTAAAAATTAAGAAATTGTGGAGACAAGAGGAAAAGTCACCTGGACAGTGTGGCAGTTTTGGGGATTTTTTTTATAAAAAGGGACCGTAGTCAGACCAATGTGGTCTGTAAATGATGCAACCACACCAGCATCGCCGCGCTCACCCTTTAGAGCACAGCCGAAACTTCCTGGCACTGAACCTGCAGAAAATAATTCCTCTCAGGTTTCTCTGTTTACATTTTTGCTGTATTTTGCTACACTTTATCAAACATGTCTTACATATTCCTTAATTTTTCACCTTCATTTTAAGAGGTTATTATTAAGTGTTCAATGTGATTTTACAATTTTGTTTACATTGTTTGAGGGTTTTTTTCATGCTTGTGTTGACATTTCCTTTCTGCCTTGATAGCTGAGGGGATTATAATCAGAGGAAGGTTATGTTTGAAATAGAAGAGTTTACATTTAATCTAGTTTTCTTCTTCTCCTTATTCACCATAGGTCACAGGTGTCAAACCCAAGGCCCGGGGGACAGATCTAGCCCGCGGCATCATTTTATCTGGCCTGCAAACACCTGGAAATGATATGTGTCAATGAAGTACTTAATATTTTCTCACTAAATTTAATGGATTTTTTTCATTTTGACTGAAAAAATATATGTACCGTACTGCTTGAAATTTCATGCCTTTTAAACGTTAATAGTATCCATTATTGCAACAAATATTACAGTATATTATCATACTTTCCTAACATCCATGCATCCATCCATTCGCTACCGCTTTTCCCTTTCAGGGTCTCGTGGGGTGCTAAAAATGTTTTTGTCTAAATAAAAATAAGATTCAAGATTGTTTATTGTCATATGCACAGCTAAACAGACAGTTTGCCGTACAATGAAAATCTTACTTTGCTAGTCCACCCTTCAACAAGTCACACGGTACTTAGCTAAAATTAAAAAAAAAATAATAATAAAATAAGTACCCGTAAGTAACATTACATTATTGCACATTCTGATTGACAGCCAACAGTATAAATATGGAAGTGACCTTGGGTCACAGCAGCAATAAATACATTTTAAAAAAGCAATAAAACGACTTAACTTAACAGCAAACTACCCATCAAATTAATTAAAAAAAAACATTTTATGTTGTTCTTTCTTGAAAAAAAATACTGTTTTTTGCGTTAAAATTCTGTTGACTGAGCTGCCATATTTTTACTCTTGTTTTTAACGGTGTATTACTGTAAAGGAAATGTGTTTTTACGGTAGAAAAACTGGCAGCTAAGTTGCCAGAATAAGAAAAGAACGTGTATTGTTTTTCCATTAACAATATAATGTTGTAAAAAAACAATGTAAATTTAATAGTAAAATTCTGGATACTAAGCTGCCAGCTTTTTCCATAAAAAACAAAACAATGGTACTCTTTTTATATTTACCGTAAAACGTTGTAAGCAAAAAACAAGACTATTTTACAGTAACATTTTGTTGAGTTTGAGTTTATTTGGAACATGCATGCATACAACATGATACATCACCATTTCCAGTTTCTCTTTTCAACATGTTCGAAAAGGAGTAGGAAGAAGCAGAGCTTATTTAATCCTACCCCTTTTCTTTTACATAACAGTTGCTAACACTTTTGTTCACTTCCTGTTCTCAATTTATTCACAATATACTGCATAAGTAATCACAATAAAAATTAAAGCTGCAAGCAGCGATGGACGGGACCGACTTTGACGGCACATAAAATCCAAACCGGAGCAGTAATTAAAAGTCTTTAGTCAACTTTTAATTGGAAGGGTTCAATCTCTCTCCTGTGCTAGTTTGAAACCGACACGACAAACGCGCTCAGAGGAGATAATGTTTGAAAAAAGGTGACCGGTTTTTACAAAACTTTTGTTTTGAAGGGGGAATTGCAAACTTTCTGTTGATTTTTCTGGGGGTTGTCAATGAATGAAATGTAGGTGTAAGTAAGACCTACATAGAGGTTTCATGTCTCTACGACATTCGTACTGGAAGTTACAGGCAGTTTTGTCTGAGTTTTCTTCCTAGGAGCAGTTGTGTCTGTGTATTCTTCCTAAGGGGCGCTTGAGCGCAATTTTGAGTTTTGGGGTTGGTTTTTTTTTATTAGATCAACATTTTTGGCAGTCCTGATGTGTGTGTCCAGTTTGGTGAGTTTTGAAACATGTTAAAGGGGTCAAATTACAGCTCAAAGAGGCAAAAGTGACTGTTTTTACTAAACTTTTGTTTTGAAGGGGGAATTGCCAAATTCCTGTTGAGGTTTGCTGAAGAATGTCAATGTATGAAATATAGGTCTAGGTCAGACCTACATAGGGGTTTTTGTTTCATGTCTCTATGACATTCCTACCGGAAGTTACAAGCAGTTTTGTCTGTGTTTTTTCCTAGGGGGCGCTAGAGCGCAATTTTGAGTTTTGGGTTTGTTTTTTTTATTAGATGGCAATTTTCGCCAGTCCTGATGCCTGTGTCAAATATGGTGAGTTTTGAAGCATGTTAAGGGGGTCGAATTACAGCTCAAAGAGGCGGCGGAATAATAATAATAAAACCTTACAATTACAATAGGGTCCTCTGTCCCAAAGGGACATTGCGGTCCCTAATAAATAAATAATACTCGGTGAAGTAAGTTACATTTCATATGGTGAGATGAGTAAGATTATTTTGAGAATGAATGAATGGATGGATGAAATAAATTCAGAATGTTTATCATGGTTCTTCTTCTTTGTACTTTGTAAACACTTTAAGTTTGAAGTGTTTCTTGAAGTGGATCGTATTAGTACATTGTTTGATTGCTTTGCTTAATCAATTCCATCATTTAATTCCACGCACTGATATACTGAAGGTCTTAAGTGCATACAAATGTTTTAAATTAAATTTTTCTCTAAGATTATATTTCTCCTCTTTTTTTGAGAAGAATTGTTGTATATTCTTGGGTAGCAGGTTATAGTTTGCTTTGTGTATAATTTTAGCTGTTTGCAAATTCACTATGTCGTGGAATTTCCGTATCTTTGATTCAATAAATAAAGGGTTTGTATGTTCTCTATATCCAACATTATGTATTGTTCTAAATTTTTGTATTTGTAAATGTAAAGTTTTTACTGTAAAATCTAAAGTCTACTTACAACAATTCATATCATTAATAATGAAATCCAGAGGCAAATTCATACATTATTCGCTGTTACAAGCGGCCTCCCTGCCATAGGTCATACAAATATCAATAATATAAAACACTTATATCGTGATGGGAGTTTTCAGCCAATTGGCAACATTTGTGGAAAGCCAACAAAGCTGTTGGAGGTTAGTTAGTGGTCTGTTTAGTCGTGATAGGATTGTGCAGGTGGACCTAATGACTTGCATTTCCAAGGCGTTCCTACTTGCTGCACCACAACAGGCCTCAAAGCAGCACGAGTAACAACATGAAGATGTCCCGTGCAGTCCCGGACAAGTTTTTGGACTTGTGAACGCACTACTGTGTCATGGTGTCAAAAACCAGCGCTGCTCCTCCTCCTCCTCAAGCTGAGTGGAAGAGGACGGCGTGTGTTCTGCAGCCTGCAGGAATCTGGGTCACGGCACGTGTCCCAGGAATTGAACACAGCAGTGGGAGGTAGGGGGGGGGGGGTGATGGAGGAGGGGCTTTTTTCTCCCCCTTCCATTGTGTGTGTGTGTTCTTGTATCTTACATCAACAAGGAACAGTATCTTCCATATGAGGACCGGTGAACAAGTCAGGACATAAATCATGGTCCCAGTACAGAAAACCATTGCATCTAATAGATAATGTCTCATTTGCACCCCTGCTGGTGAAATGTATCAAAATGAGGGTGATCCCAAAATTTTTCAAATTGACTGTGTGTCGAATGCAGTTGAGATAGGCTTCAGCACCCCCCGCGACCCCAAAAGGGAAAAGCGGTAGATGGATGGATGGACTGTGTGTCGGTTTTGAAAGTGCTCCCCCTCTGGTCAACATTTAAAATAACAAGCGTGTGTAAAAATGTACCTCAAAGAACTACTCACCCTCAAATCCTCCACACGACACCTCCGCTCCAGACAGGCTAACCTCCTCCAACCTTCGATGGGAGACCGGGCTTTCCGCTCCCAGTCTGTGGAACGCTCTCCCTGACCACCTGAGGGCACCACAGACTGTGGATGCTTTTAAAAAAGGCTTAAAAACCCTTCTTTTAAAAAAGCCTTTTTTTTTTTAGATATATGCATACTAGTTTTAGCTATTTGGCTGTTCTAGTTTTCATTTTTATTTATTTTTTTATTATCTTTTTATTTTTTTTTTATTTTTATTTATTAATACACTGTAGCACTTTGAGGTTGTTTACTCAATGTAAAGTGCTTTATACAAATAAAATCTATTATTTTATTATTAAGTGCTCTCCCTCTGGCCGACATATGCAAGTGTGTGTAAGAAATTTTGGCCACAATTAATTTTAAAAAATTAATTAATAAATATGTACAGTATATAGAGACATACTGTAATAACTTGAAGTAAATAATGAAAATTAAAAACCAACTACAAACAAAAAATTCAACAACAACAAAAAAATTAACTAAAGGGACGGCGTGGCGCAGTGGAAGAATGGCCGTCCGCGACCCGAGGGTCCCTGGTTCAATCCCCACCTAGTACCAACCTCGTCATGTCCGTTGTGTCCTGAGCAAGACACCCTGATGGGTGCTGGTTAGCGCCTTGCATGGCAGCTCCCTCCATCAGTGTGTGAATGTGTAAATGTGGAAGTAGTGTCAAAGCGCTTTGAGTACCTTGAAGGTAGAAAAGCGCTATACAAGTAAAACCCATTTATCATTTATTTATCATTTAAATACGTACGTTTTTTTATTTGCATAGTATGTTGTAAATAAAAAATATTTCTATATCTCGAAAGGGTGGTCCTAAAGAGGTAAGCATTTTTTCGGAGGTCTCAAGAAGGTAACAAATACAAGAATGTGTGTGCTTGTGTTCATGCATGCGTGGGACTTTTAAATTGCCACATGAGTGACTTGATGACCGCAAGCCAAAGGGCACAGAGAGAAAGAGGTCAAGTGTGGGTAAACACTAGAGAATGGAGGGTAGGGGGCGCTATTGGGCTACATGGAGTATTAGGAGCGTGTTGACCAGGATAAAAATATACACAAGCGGGTTTGTGGTGGAGGTATTTTTCCATGAAAAATTAATTTGTGTTACTTTTTCGTTTTGTTTTAAATATTAAAAGAAAAAACACATCAGTGAAAAAAGTTAATGTGAGAATTAAGATGACCTGAAATAATTTCTAACCAATAAAACGTCAAAGTTATACTTTCATGCAGACAAAGTATTTTTGAAGAAATTAATGTAATGGTTTTTTTTTTAAAATATATTAGATTTAAGATGAATTGATATTTTTTCAAGACAAAATAAATAATCCTGGGATTTTTATTTATAATGGTATTTTTTCTTGACTTGAAATCCTTGTTTTGATATGGATTGTTTTGTAACATTACTTTTTTTAAACAAACTTATTTTAAATACATGTATGTATGTACATATATATTATATATAAACATGTGTGTGTGTGTGTGTATATATATATAAATATATATATACACACACACACACACACACACACGTTTATATATAATATATATATATAATATATACATACATACATACATATGTATACACACACACATGTTTATATATAATATATATACATACATACATACATATGTACACACATGTATATACAGTACAGGCCAAAAGTTTGGACACACCATATATATATATATATATATATATATATATACATATATACATACATACCTACCTACCTACATACATATATATATATATATATATACATACATATCAATAGATATATGTAACGCTTGCATGCGCTAGGCGGGTTAAAAGTGTAAATCGTGTAACAGAAGATGGTTCGTCTAGGAGCCTGAAGTATGAAAGATGACGACAACTAGTTATCTTGGTTTCGACTGTATTAAATGTATTGACACAAGAATATAAATGCCACAGATGACACAATAGGAAAAAATAAAAAATAAAATGCCCAAAACAAAAATACAAGATGCAGTCCTGCTGCCTTCTCGGAACCAGTTCACAGTTCAGTTCAAAAGGTACACAAACGCTTTCGCGTCAGTCCAAAAGTTCAGTTCAAAAACAAAAGTAATCCAAAAGGTTTGCGGCGGAGGAGAAAAAAATGCTTGTCCTACCGCGTAGTTGTTTAGCTCGCCATTTGTTGAGTGAGTTTGAAGGTGGATAGGAAGCTCAGGTTGTTTAGGTCAACGGGTATTCCTTCCCGAAAAAAAACCTGACCTAAAAGTCCAAAAAAAACAAAGTGAGTAACCAAGTTACCTCTTCACTAGCAAAGTACATTATAGATGTACTTGAAAGCATTAATTTGTTGTACTAATAATAAACCAATTGATATGACATAATTAACCATGTTGATTAATATACAATCATGAGTCCAATTAAAATGAACATTCATAATACATTTATAATAATACAGATCATGATTTCTTATCTAAAGTGATAAAACTCAATCATAAATCAATTACAAATTAAATTACAAGTGCACTTATATAACCTAGTTTCCTAATAATACTCATTAGAAACTCAATGTATCATAATTCAAATTCAAGTACTTGTCCAAACATTCAAAGTTGATAAACAATCATACAGAGTTAATAAATTAAAAATAAACTCAAACTCAAACTCAAACAACCCAAATACACGCACCTGCATTCCATCTGAAGTGCATCCACAAAGTGGCAAAAGCATATTAGCAGTGCAAAGCCCTTTGCCACTTTGCTAGACTAAACTGTTGCCTATCAATCGGCTGGATGATCAGAAGAAAATAAAACATAATTACCTGAGAGTTACAAATTCCGATGGGTAACAGATTTCGGTACAACACCGGCTCTATGAAAGAATGGCAGCGGTTAGCGCCTATGCTAAAACAGATGCTAACATAATATTGGCGACAGACATGGCACATGATTGTGATTTTGGAATTCCATTGATTATGCCATGGCAAAAGACTCACCTAATTATGAAGTTTGCAAAGTGTGAGAATGAGAAGATTTTGCGAGTTTCTTCTCAAGCGCATCTCACAGCACCGCAGCCACAGCAGACGGGAGGGTGTGGTGAAGTGAGCAGCACTTCCTTAAAAGGAAGTAACCCTCCACAATAAAAGTCTTTGCACTGTATGCATGTTTTCAATGGATATTTTAAATATGGGTTACATAAATCATTAGAATTATACATTATATTTATATAATTAGACTTAAATATATTAATTATTAATGGTTATATAATTATTAGAAATAAATGATTAGTATGTGAAAGGTCAACTCCTACCTTGTTTACTTTTATTACGACCTCCTTAAAATTTTGATATCACTCAGAAATATCGAGGAGCTAAAACGTGCCAAACATGGATTAGTGTGGAGTTGTTTTTTCCGAAAACATCCAACAGTACTGTAATACATTCATGCAGACAAATCCACTGTAGTCTTAGATAAAGTAACATCTTTAAGACATCTTTAAAAAAAAAAAGTTTTTATTTTTTAGACAAAAAGTTGTAACAAACAAAAAAAAGGTATTACAAAAAACAAATGTTGAAATTCTCTGACAAAATTGAGATGCTAAAGGAAGCGATGATGTCATCCTCTAAAGGGGTTCATAATCTTTTTGACCACATGACCCAACTTTCCCACTACAGAGGGCCCCATAACCAAATAATATGCTTTTGATTTGAATTGTATTAAACAATATCTAACCTACTTACATTTAACAGGACAAACCTTGTTAAATGATATGAAATCATGTGTTAATCACAAATATTACAGAAATAAATACTAATCAAATGCTGAAATATATTCTAATAAAATGTATAAATGTCATTGCAAATTAATTGAAAAGACTGATGTTCCTTAAGCTGCCAAAACATTTTTTAAGTACAAATGAAAATACAGCTTCACCACTTTAGTCCAAATTTTTGTGCTTATAAACTTCTCTAAGGCCTTGTTCACACTGCAGATCAATTCCAATTATTCAGATTTTTTCAAATCCGACCCCGGCCCGCCTCTTTAATATGTGGATATAAATTGGATACGTATCCGATTTGTCTGGCGTCTGAACGCTGCGGTCGTGTTCGTCCGACTAGTACGTCATTCAAAAGCCATGTCAGAATTCTTCTTCAAAATAGACAGATGCAAAAAATAAATAGTTGGCAGGTGAGCAGAAAAGTTGCAACAATAAAATATTTGAAGAACTCAGGACAAAGTTTCACCATACTTGTTTTGGACTGCTTGCACACACGTTTATCGGAGCAAATGTCCCACAAACTGCCAGAGCCAAAACGCTCGCCTTCTTAATCTTTTATACGTAATACTCCCGTTCAGAAAATGTTGACTTTCCCTGCACAAAATTCTTGAAATTGCCACAAATGCGGCAGGACTAAAGAGCTACTAGAATGGGAGCCATGTTTACTTCCATAGACACTGTAGCACGTGTGACATCACATTTTTTTGTCATGTAAACGACTACATTCAAAAGATCTATCCTGCAGTGTGAACTCTGTCTATGACTTTAGCAGTTTGATCATTACTGCCACAAGTGGTGGAAAAGTGTACTACAACTGATTACCTCTGCGACCCTCCCAACCGTAGGCCCTGGCCCTATGGTCAAAAACCCTGCTGTAAAAGGACCACCCAAAGAGCACTCATGCTCTTCATTCACGTTTGTATGTCTGAGCAGCTGGAAGCGAGATTCGTTGAGGATTGCGTGCAATAAGTTTGTAAAGCATGTGAAAGCAACTGTACACAAACCTTTTATTCGGTTAAATAAAAACAACAACCTAATAATAAGAGCTGTGAAATGAGGGAACATCCAATCAGAATGGATAGACGGGAAATATGCAAATATTTAAAACAATTCCAACTGGTTTCTGGCATTGAGGAGGAAATAAAGAGGAGATGTGTTGATTACGTACAGACTCTAGATTGTTCTTTTAGTGGGACTGCACCTACTTTTACTGCTCACTGTGGACATCACGCATCTGCTGGGGGAACGAAACAAAGAACCAAGAAAACGCGAAGGGAAGGAGTATTTACAAGACATAGTCCAGCTCGTAGCGGACGTACATGTTCTTCTCGTCGTTGTACACTTGAGGGTAGTGAGCGATGAGGGCGTCCTGCGAGCCGATGTAGATGGAGTTGTAGATCTTCCAGTAAACATCTCGCACCTTCCTGGCTGGGTGGAACAGACCCTGGGGACATAATACATTTTTTTTTAAACACTACTGAAGGCGCTTTTGACTCATAATCCATAAATAGGCTGGATTTACCCCGAATTTCCACTGAATCCGAAATGGTCGCGGATCGGCGGACTCTCTACGTCAGGAGTGTCAAACTCGTTTTCATTGAGGGCCACATCGCAGTCATGGCTGCCATCAGAGGGCCGCATTTAACAGTGAATCATTTACGAATTTGCTTATGCATTTTATTATCAAATATATTTTTTACATACACTGTAAAAAAAATTTAAAAAAAAATCTGTATATTTCACATTAAAATTCAGGTCACCATTTTTTAATGCAAAATCTACAGATTATTTTTAAACATTATATTACAGTAGATAGAAAACTGTACCCACTGTTTATATACCATTTTAAAATGGTACCGCAGTTACTTTACTGTAAAATACTGGCAGCTTAGTTGCCAGAATCTTACTGTAAAATTTAAGGTAGTTTGTTCAACTGTGTTGGCCCTGCGATGAGGTGGCGACTTGACCAGGGTGTAACCCGCCTTGCGCCCGAATGCAGCTGAGATAGGCTCGAGCACCCCCCGCGACCCCAAAAGGGACAAGCGGTAGACAATGGATGTTCAACATAATACTGTAAAAAGAAAAACAGTACCACTGCTATTTTTAATTTTTATATTTTAAATCTGGTAACTGGGCTGCCCGTTTGTTATCGTAAAATAACTGTGGTACCATTTTTCCATCTACAGTAACAACAACCGTAGATTTTACAGTAAAAAAAAAAAAGGCAACGTAGTCGACACCATTTTATAGTACAAGCAGTGGTATCATTTTTCTCAATTTACAGTTTTTAATTGAATATGTTATAAAAAAAACATTGTAATTTTAACGTAATATCTATTGTCCTTTTTACAGTGTAGAATTTGATGGATAACTTGCTTTGAAACCATAAGTCAAGCAGATATTGAAATATTTATTGTATTTTAACAAATAAAAATGTGTGGAAATAATGATAATATTAACATTTAAAAAGGCATGCAATTTCATGCAGTGCATATATTTTTTTTTGGGTCAAAATGGAAAGAACAAATACATTTAGTACAAAAATATAAGGTACTTCCTTGATGCGTATTTTCCTAGGCGTTCACGGGCCATATAAAATGATGTGACGGGCCAGATCTGCACCTTTGCTCTATGTTTTTATTCAAGTCAATGTGTCAGTTTCCACCAACTGAGTAACGTCACCGACATGCAGTTTTTGTTCCGCATTCCAGCGCTACATATACAGAGCTTCTACGCAGCAAATCCGTTCAAATTAGCTAAAATATGCCCGTGTTGGACAGGAAGTTATGCAGAAAAACTAAATAAAGTATATTTTCAAAATAATACAATTTTATTTTACAATTTGAAAGGTCCTAATGGGCAGCGACGGACATGAAGTCAACTTGTCAAAGGTTTTTTTCATCTTGTTGACACAAATGGATGAGGACATGCTGATTCTGGAGGTTCAAAATTAAAGAATAATGTACAGGCATATCCCGGGCAGCTAAATGGGGATATAGGAGCCAGCTGACACGGTGACCGGGAAAGTAGAAGACTGGTTGATGTGACACGCTCGCCGCAAAAAATAAAGTGCTTTATCAAGGCAGGACAAAGTAAACGTTTAGTGGTTCACTTTATTACTACTTCCCTTATCACGTGATTATGCACAGATTTGCGAGATCTTGTAAAAGTCCACGCTATTTCGCTGCGCGAACGGCGGTGGGGATTGCCGCGGCCGTCTCGGATTGAGTGGAAATCCGGAGTCACACGCTTCTCCTTTATTGTTACTTATGTTAGCGTCGGCTTTTCTGTGTATGCAAACGATTCACTATTAGGTAACAATGATTATCATTACAAATGTCCTCTTTGCCATCCCTTGTGATTCAATTTGAACTCCAAGTCTTGGTTTACTTCTGGTTCTGTAAAATTGTCTCAATAGAGAATAGGTACCGTATTTTTCGGACTATAAGTCGCAGTTTTTTCCCATAGTTTGGCCAGGGGTGCGACTTATACTCCGGAGCGACTTATGTGTGAAATTATTAACACATTACCGTAAAATATCAAATATTATTATTTAGCTCATTCACGTAAGAGACTAGACCAGTGGTTCTTAACCTGGGTTCGATCGAACCCTAGGGGCTCGGTGAGTCGGCCTCAGGGGTTCGGCGGAGCCTCCGCCACAGAGGTAAAGACACATCCGACTTATGGTGTAAATAAAAACTTCTCCCTATCGGCGTATTATGGATACCCCCAAACAATGTTCCCTCTAATTTTCCATCTGATTTGCAGGTTGTTAGATTGATCGATTGAAACTTTTACTAGCAGATTGCAAAGGAAGAGAATACATTATATGAAACAGTACAGTTTACACAGTACAGTACATATTCCGTACAATTGACCACTAAATGGTAACACCCGAATAAGTTTTTCAACTTGTTTAAGTCGGGGTCCACGTTAATCAATTCATGGTAATGTGTGTAATTTGTTGTGAGTTCATGCACTGTGTTGGTTTTGTTCAAAGCACAGTTCATTTTGTGCACCAGTAAAAAAAACATGACTTTTTCTTGAATGAAAAAAAAAAAAAAACATTTTATTTTTCACTAAAGAAGGGTTCGGTGAATGCGCATATGAAACTGGTGGGGTTCGGTACCGCCAACAAGGTTAAGAACCACTGGACTAGACGTATAAGATTTCATGGGATTTAGCGATTAGGAGTGACAGATTGTTTGGTAAACGTATAGCATGTTCTATATGTTATAGTTATTTGAATGACTCTTACCATAATATGTTACGTTAACATACCAGTTGGCTATTTATGCCTCATATAACGTACACTTATTCAGCCTGTTGTTCACTATTCTTTATTTATTTTAAATTTCCTTTCAAATGTATATTCTTGGTGTTGGCTTTTATCAAATAAATTTCCCCCAAAAATGCAACTTATACTCCAGTGCGACTTACCGGTATATGTTTTTTTCCTTCTTTATTATGCATTTTCGGCCGGTGCGACTTATACTCCGGAGCGACTTATACTCCGAAAAATACGGTACTTTTTTTGTTGAGGTTCAGCCCTTTTGAAAGATTGTTGGCGTCTCACCTGTAGGCAGTATTGCAGCATGCGGCACGGCCCGATGGCGACCCTGAGCCCCTCCAGGGCGCCCATGACGGCCTGGATGACGTGCGGTGACGTCTCAAACACGTTGGGCCACACGTAGTTCAGCAGGTGGTTGAGGGAGTCCTCGCAGCCGAAGCCGTAGACGCCGAGGGACATGTGCTGGACCACGGCGCTGGCCGTCTGCCTATGGACCAGGTCTCTGTGGCACCACACGGCAATACGGGTTAAGCAAAGGTCCCTTTCAAAATGGACGGCTGAAAGGCGGCGCGGCTCACCTGTCCATGAGCGCGTCCTCCAGCAGCGGCGTGACGGCGTAGATGTAGTCCTTGCCCATCTCGCCGATGTACTCAAACAGGAAGGACAGCGACTTGAGCACCCCGTTCTGCACGTTGAGCTCGGGCACGCGGTACTCGTTCATGAGCGCTGGCAGGACGGTGAAGGGCGAACACGTCTCTGCCACGATGGCGATGGCCACCGTGGTGCACACGCGGTTCTGCCGCTCCTGCACCTTCAGGTTGTTGAGCAGCGTGGCTAAGACATCGTGGGGGCTGGAAAAGACAAGGCGACCATTATTAACCTTTATTGTCCTATTCACCGGTGGCATATGGAAGGCATAACCCAGCGTTTCTCAAAGTGTGGGGCGCGCCCCACTGGTGGGGAATAGAGACATGACAGGTGGGGCGTGAGGAACGGGAGGAAATTTCACTTTTAATTTTTTTTTAAATTATTATATTCTTAGATTATTTTTTTTACTATGCTTTCATTTTCTATACACACTGTAAATCACTTTGTGATTCTGTCTGTGAAATCCGCTATATAAATAAATGGAAATTACCGGTACTTATTTTTACTGTAGGCTTTATATTTCTCGGTAGGAGCGAAAGTTTGACAGACATAGCAACAGTAACTAATGGGGGCGGGGCTAAGCGGAACAAACTTTCGAGCGGATGGGTAGCAGGCTAATGTGTGGATCACAATTACACAAATATATACATTTGTGACTCACACCTCAAAGGTCGTCGAGCCAGAGCCAGCGCCTGCAGAGAAACAAAAATCTGACGGGCACACACTGTGTCATTCACCGGGAAGCACTCGCGTCAAGGCAGCTCAGCCCCGAACTCAATGAGGTTTTAACAGATGTTGTGAGCGCGGTAAATTTGATCAAAACACGACCACTGAAAGCGCGACTGTTCTCTGCACTGTGTGAGGAAATGGGAGCTGATCATACAGCCGTGCTGTTTCACAGTGAAGCAAGGTGGCTCTCCTGGGGCAAAGTGCTGTCACTTGCCCTGTCTTGCCAAATGCATAGCTCCTCCTTTTTTTGTTGTTGCAAAGATTGCAAAGTGGCACTTTTATTGTATTTATTATTGAACTTGATGCAAGTTATTTGATTTATTATTGAACTTAATGCAAGTTATAACACTTTTTTTGATTTATTATTGAACTTGATGCAAGTTCTAACACTTTTGTTTTATTTATTATTGAGCTTGATGCAAGTTATAACACTTTTTTTGATTTATTATTGAACTTGATGCAAGTTATAACACTTTTTTTGATTTATTATTGAACTTGATGCAAGTTATTGGATTTATTATTGAACTTGATGCAAGTTATAACACTTTTATTTGATTTATTATTGAACTTGATGCAAGTTATAACACTTTTTTTTATTATTGAACTTGATGCAAGTTATAACACTTGTTTTATTTATTATTGAACTTGATGCAAGTTATAACACTTTTTTTGATTTATTATTGAACTTGATGCAAGTTATTTGATTTATTATTGAACTTGATGCAAGTTATAACACTTTTTTTGATTTATTATTGAACGTGATGCAAGTTAACACTTTTTGATTTATTATTGAACTTGATGCAAGTTATAACACTTTTTTTGATTTATTATTGAACTTGATGCAAGTTATAACACTTTTATTTGATTTATTATTGAACTTGATGCAAGTTATAACACTTTTTTTATTTATTATTGAACATGATGCAAGTTATATCACTTTTTTTGATTTATTATTGAACTTGATGCAAGTTATAACAGTTTTTTTTTTTTATTATTGAACGTGATGCAAGTTATAACACTTTTTTTGATTTATTATTGAACTTGATGCAAGTTATAACACTTTTGTTTTATTTATTATTGAACTTGATGGAAGTTATTTTATTTATTATTGAACTTGATGCAAGTTATACCACAGCTGCACAGTTATTTTATTTATTATTGAACTTAATGTTATTTTATGTTATTGAGTTCGAATGTATACAACTTGATGTTCAATAAATTTGAAAATGTTAAAGCTTGGCATTAGCGCTCTGTTGGGGCGATGGGGGCAGGTGGGGCTTGAAAACTCCCCCTTGTCCAAAGTGGGGGATGACAAAAAAAGTTTGAGAACCACTGGCATAACCTTTAAATGTTGGGAGTTTCAAACCCTTAACGCGCACCTCTGCATCTGTTGGCCACTTGGTGGCAGTGTTGTGTTCCCCCTCCCTATGCAATCAAACCAGCGCTATGTGCATCTTTTTTTCAACCAACTTAAAAAAATGTTTTTTGACAAAACTGAGAAAATCAAAAAGGGCATTCATTACCTCTGGTTTTTCTTATTTACACCATTTAAACCATACAAAGAGCCATTTGAGCCCATTTCCCCCAAAACCCTCCGAGAGCCGCAAACTCTGTTCGATTCCTAAAATGAATATAACACCACTTTTACTTTTGTTACACTTGTGCTTTATGAAATCAAACTCTTGACAAAAAAACAACTCAAATTTTATTTCTCGGTATAACGAAGCAAATCACCAAAGTATTTTGAACATTAGAATAAAATACACTGCTCCCCACCTTATTAATGAATTACTTGCTTGAATCTACTTGCTCCAATATAATGAAGGCTTAAACTGCGGCATTTTTAATTTGACTAAAAAGGGGAAACAACAACCTCGTCATCAATGAAGCCTTAATAAATAAAATGTTTCTCTTTTTTGAGCCGTCCATTTCTAGCTTACCGGTTGACCATTAAAAACAATACAATTGCTTGGTAGCATAGGGGCTGTGATGTACATTGCGATCGACAATATATTAAAATGTTTTATTTTCATATGACAAGATCCCAGAACTCTCCAAAATAACTGTAAAATTAAAATAAACCAACTAAATAAAATTGAATAAATTTAGGAGCCATTATTTGTTGACATTTTGTTCAAAGCCAAAGGGAGCCACGGCGGACGCATTATAGAGCCGCATGAGGCTCCAGAGCTGCGAGTTGCAGACCCCTGATTTAAAGGATTTTTTAAAACAGTTTTAAAACCGCACTTCTGAGTTTAACCTGAGCGTCTGTGTTTCTTCGTCATCAATAAGCGGCTCCGCGATGACTGACTCTCTAAGCACTTGAAGCGACAAATATTTTTAAGCGTTTTGCATAGGGATGTCCGATAATATCGGGCTGCCGATATCGGCCGATAAATGCTTTAAAATGTAATATAGGAAATTATCGGTATCGGTTTTTAAAAGTAAAATGTATGACGTTTTTAAACGCCGCTGTGTACACTGACGTAGGGTAGGGAGAGGTAGAGAGAGACAATAAACCTTTAAGGCACTTCCTTTACGTGCATGCCATCCCAGTCACATATCTACCGGCTTTACTCATTACGAATTGATGCAAGACATACTTGGTCAACAGCCATACAGGTCACACTGAGGGTGGCCGTATAAACATCTTTACCACTGTTACAAATATGTGCCACACTGTGAACCCACACCAAACAAAAATGACAAACACATTTCGGGAGAACATCTGCACCGTAACACAACATAAACACAACAGAAAAAATACCCAGAATCCCTTGCAGTACTAACTCTTCCGGGACGCTACAATATAATATCGGTAAAAAAGCCATTATCGGACATCTCTACTTTTGCACAGAAAGCACATTTGGGACAATTATGTCAATGAGGATAACTATCCAAAATTCCAGCCATACAAAGATGAGGAAAATTTTGCCCTTTTGCTGTTTTTTTTGTTTTTTTACATTTTAAGAGCTAGGGGTGTCCTGAATCGATATTGATATCGGTTCAATATCAGCAAAAAAACAAGCATCGGATGATATTAACTTGCAGCCAGTTAAAATCTAAATGTAAGCACACAAGGTGGATATTTTCTTCTATTTCAGTCAAGTCATTTACAAAACGTAAACAATGTACGCTATTGGCTACTAGGAGCTTGCAGCTACACAACAGCTAAACACACCTAGACATGATAATTGAACACTATTGCAGTCTAAAACAGCACATATAAACAAGAATCAAATAATTATAGTTGCACATTACTTACACATACAAAGTCTTCTAGACAGAAGTGTATCAGAAAGTATCCAGTAACAAACGTGTTCGCATCAATCAACTTACTGCATCGAGTGATTTCATACCAACCATTGTTCTCCGAGTAATTTCACCTGATCAATCTTTTAGACGTGCTGATATTATATCGTATTAATATCGGTATTGGCCAATACTGAAGGCTCCAATTTCGGTATAACATGGGAAGTAAAAAAGTTTTATCGGGACACCCCTGCTAAGAGCCATTTTCTCCCCCTTATTTTCAAGTGTGACAACACACAGATTTCAGTTTCCTCAACACACTTATGGCACTTGTGGCTTTTATCTGGTTTCTATGATTGGCTGGAAGTCATTACACTGTCATCACTTGTGTGAGGTTTTTTTAGAGTAATACTATATATATTTTATTTAAAAATTTTTGACTAATATTTACAAAGTGAAAGGCAATTACAAACTCACCCAATAGCCTTAGCAATGTAACCAAACGTGTTGACAGTTGCTCTGCGGATGGCTTTTTTGTGGGCCTTGAGAAGCTCCAGCAGTTCAAAACAAATCCTCATCCATTCCCGGGCCGACACGTACTCCGCACCTCTGGAATAATCATAGGAGAAAAAAAGGGTTTGATGATCAAGTGTGCCCAAACACAGAATCAAAAGGAATCTTTCCAGGTTGCTGACCTGTCTGCTATCCTGCCCACCAAGTCGATGCAGTTCTCCTGCACTTTCTCGTGTCTGTTCTTCAAGATGGGGGTCAAACGAGGAAGCAGGTCTTTGATGGGCGGGGTCATCTTGTGCATACCTGGGAGCAAGAGGGAAATGTTTACAAAAATCCATGTAGGCAACATTTTTGTAGGGGTGTCAAAAGAAAACTTTTTTTTTCTCTGAATGAATGGAGATTCTTATTTGTAACGATTCTTAATTAATTAAAATAACAAAAATCGGTTCAAAGAAAATATTTGTTTAAATTTTGCCCTCTGTGTCAAAGTCTAGGCCCGCGGGCCAGATCCGGCCCACAAATGAAGTATCTATGATATTTGATTGGTATTAGAACCGGCCCGTAGGCCACAGCCGCCTGCTGCTGTTTTGCACGCACCAATACTCCATACAGTGTTGGCGCTAGGAATTATCAAAATGGGATCCCAGGGACCCCATCAAGTCATAAAAATGGGGCCCCATAGGAAATGTTTGGAGTCCCGCTTTTTTGTAACCGTTTTGAAAACAAATTATAAATGTAGGCATTATCCTGTTATATCTCACATTCTATATTGTGCTTTGGAAAAAGGTTGTCATAAACACTAATTTATTAAAAAAAATAATACAAAACTTTTTTTTTATGCATGTGTAAATTTATTCAGTTAAAGACATTCATTAATCTTCTTCTTGCCTTCATGCTGCCAGTATTTTTTTCTATATTTTTATTGTAATATTTTCAAAATGTGTTCTATTTTCTAAGTAAAACAAAGAAAACAATATGAAGTTGTCTTTGTTTTTTAGTTTTAATAAAAATAATAATGGATTAGATTTATATAGCGCTTTTCTAGACACTCAAAGCGCTTCACAGAGAAGTGAGAACCCATCATTCATTCACACCTGGTGGTGGTAAGCTACTTTCGTAGCCACAGCTGCCCTGGGGTAGACTGATGGAAGCGTGGCTGCCAGTTTGCGCCTACGGCCCCTCCGGCCACCACCTATCATTCATCATTCATTCACCAGTGTGAGAGGCACTGGGGGCAAGGGTAAAGTGTCCTGCCCAAGGACACAACGGCAGTGATTTGGATGTCAAGTGCACAGGTTTTCCCCCATGCGGCTCTGAGCTAAAATGAGTTTGACACCCCTGTCCCAAAATATGTCCTGTCCAGCCACTTAATTAAATATTTGGGTAGAATTTTATTGAACACATTTTTAAAGTGGGCGGTATAGCTCGGTTGGTAGAGCGGCCGTGCCATCAACCTGAGGGTTGCAGGTTCGATCCCCGCTTCCGCCATCCTAGTCACTGCCGTTGTGTCCTTGGGCAAGACACTTTACTCACCTGCTCCCAGTGCCACCCACACTGGTTTAAAAAAAAATGTAACTTAGATATTGGGTCTTCACTATGTAAAGCGCTTTGAGTCGCTAGAGAAAAAGCGCTATATAAATATAATTCACTTCACTTCACTAAAGGAATATAGAAATGTATCAGAGCTGTCTATTTTATGGAGGACTGTAGTTAATCATAGAACTGGCACCAATGTTATTAAATAGTATTAACTTTGAATCGAGAATCGATTCAGAATCGAATGCATACTCCCCAAGAATTGAATCGATTCGAATCGTGTGGTGCTCAAAGATTCACAGCCCTACTATTTTGTGACGGTGACTTACCGATGACATTGACAATGGCCTTCAGTGCACCCAGGATGCTACCCAGCACTTCAGGGTACTCTTCTCCCAGGTACTCGTAAAGCACCACACCCAAGTGACCCATCAGTTTCTCCTGCAGAGGCACACAAAAAAGAGACGCTACAACGACGGACCGTTTGGAAGTAGGAGTGCATGCAGGCGATGCGTACCTCCTGACACGTCTTCATGACCACGGCGGTGCGAGAGATCAGGTCGGCGGCCTGTTGACGCACTTTGGCCGACTTGTTGTTGAGACGCCACAGCACCGTACCGCAGATCTGAGGCAGGTAGGGCTTGACGCGCTTGCCAAGTGCGTTGACTACCGTGCCGAAACCGTTGAGCATCACGGAATCCTGCAGAGGGGGGAAAAAAAAGCGGATTTGGTAAGTTCACTCTTAATATGGCAGTAGATGCGTGGCCGTCGTCTCGTTCACCTCTGTCGTCTGTTCCTGGAAGGCGTACAGGATGCCGTCGATCAGCTGCTCCTCCAGCTTGTGGTCGATGTCAGCCGCTCCCAGGTTGCCCATGATTTTCTCGATGGTCTCCATCACCATCTTACGGTACTGCTCCGCCTCGTCTTTCAGGTCGTCGACAATGCGAGAAATGATTTCAGCCGCTCCTACCTTGTTGGCCAGCTCCACGGTGGTGTCCACCAACTGTTGAAAGCATTTCCATGTTAGAGTTCCACTGCTAGCAATGGTCAAATGTCTTCCTAGATAGAACATCCTAGAGAGAAATATGCTAGATAGAAGGTCGTAGATAGAAGGTCCTAGCACAAATGTGGGTATGGATCCAATACCAAGTCCTTCCAGGGGCAGTATTGGTCATACCAATTCTAATACTTCAAATTTTCAATATCATTAAATTATTCAATTTTTGATCGCAATTATAATCAGAAAAAAATACAAGATGGCAGTGTAACAATATCAATTAAATATAAAAACGATGTCCTACTAATGGCTCTGATCTAAGTTGTCATTTTGCCCTTAAAGTCCTGTGCTCAGGAACTCTTTCTGAGTTTGCAAAAAAAAACAGCAAAATTATATTTTGATGAGAAAAATGTATCTAACCACTGTAATATTGTCCATATAATGATACTATACGTCTTCGCTCGAGATGGTCTCCTGCTGGCCCCACTATGGACTGGACTCTCACTATTATGTTAGATCTACTATGGACTGGACTTTCACATTAGTTAGTGGTTAGAGTGTCCGTCCTGAGATCGGTAGGTTGGGAGTTCAAATCCCGGCCGAGTCATACCAAAGACTATAAAAAAATGGGACCCATTACCTCCCTGCTTGGCACTCAGCATCAAGGGTTGGAATTGGGGGTTAAATTACCAAAATGATTCCCGGGCGCAGCCACCGCTGCTGCCCACTGCTCCCCTCACCTCCCAGGGGGTGATCAAGGGTGATGGGTCAAATGCAGAGAATAATCTCGCCACAACTAGTGTGTGTGTGACAATCATTGGTACTTTAACTTTTAACTATTATGTCAGACCCACTCGACGTCCATTGCATCCGGTCTCCCCTAGAGGGGTGGGGGGTCACCCATATATGCAGTCCTCTCCAAGGTTTGTCATAGTCATTCACATCGACGTCCCTTTGGGGTTGTGAGTTTTTCCTTTCCCTTATGTGGGCTCTGTACCGCGGACGTCGTTGTGGCTTGTGCAGCCCTTTGAGACACTTGTGATTTAGGGCTATATAAATAAACATTGATTGATTGACTATACTTGGTGTCGTGACTGTTGATATTTGTATCGATTAGCCCACCTTTGTTTACATTTAAGAGCTCTAGCATTTAGCGGTTAGCATATCCTCTTATAGTGTATTGTGTAGTTTAGCCATTCCTTGTCCTCCAGGGATAACACTTGTAAAAACAGTTTATTTGCAGCCATGAAGGCAATGATTGCCAACTTCGAAGTGGCTTTGCACTGTGGAAGGAAGTTAGCCACTAGTGGGAAAACGCTACAGTGCGTTGAGGGCACATTTGTTCCCAAATTAGAATGTGTCATGACTCATGAACATCCATTATCAAGAGATATCCATGATATTAAAAGCGCTTTCGTCAGCTAAATGTATATCATTTATATCGCGCAACGCTAACCACTATATTGATGAACAGATGCAATTCTGTGCACTACCAAGACTGCTAAGGCATGTGGTGTTTTAATAAAGCAGTTATGAATCCAACTACTGTACACAGTTGGAATGAGAAGCTATACACACACCATCCCATTATAATGTGTTTACAGGCATGTGAGCACCCTTTGAGAAAAAAAAAAGGATCATTTTTATTGGCATGAAAAGCTGCCACCCAAGCCCCAAAAGAACATTTTGAAAAACAAGACTTAATTTCCTGCGATTGGGTGCATTTCTACACAATGTTTTACCTTTAAATTTATTCTCTCCAACCAACCTCTTTTGGCTGTCTTTTTGACACTTACATGTCCCATGTAATGTACCACAAATGTTTTTGTTTTTTAAAGTAGAACATTTACTAACATTATTATTAATGAAAATGTAAAGTAAAATTATATAACATGTATGCAAAGAACTCAAAAAACGTTTCCCACTTGGCAACGTCTGTAGCTACGCCCCCTAAGGTAATATACGTCCTGTATTGGGACCTTTGCTTACATCCGTCCTGTCAAAAATATACCTTTTCCCTGGGCTACTACCGCATTTTTCAGACTATATGTCGCAGTTTTTTTCATAGTTTGGCCGGGGTGCGACTTATACTCAGGAGCGACTTATGTGTGAAATTATTAACACATTACCGTAAAATACCAAATAATATTATTTAGCTCATTCACATAAGAGACTAGACGTATAAGATTTTATGGGATTTAGCGATTAGGACAGATTGTTTGGTAAACGTATAGCATGTTCTATATGTTATAGTTATTTGAATGACTCTTACCATAATATGTTACGTTAACATACCAGGCACGTTCTCAGTTGGTTATTTATGCCTCATATAACGTGCACTTATTCAGTCTGTTGTTCACTATTCTTTATTTATTTTAAATTGCCTTTCAAATGTCTATTCTTAGTGTTGAGTTTTATCAAATAAATTTCCCCCAAAAATGCGACTTATACTCCAGTGCGACTTATATATGTTTTTTCCTTCTTTATTATGCATTTTCGGCTGGTGCGACTTATACTCCGGAGCGACTTATACTCCGAAAAATGCGGTAATAAACTCTCTTGAACTACAACTGGTTCTGAACTAACAGTGTTCGGATTGTAATCATCCAAGAAGAAAGCAGTCAGTGTTGTGGCTCGGAGAGCGAACACAGGCGACAACAAGTAAGCTAGCCAGATGAGGCTAACTATGCTAACTAGCGAGCTTGTTTTGGCGCCCCTGATCGTCTCCCTGTCCTGCAACTCAGTGTGGCATTTAGGCAAGAGAATTAGCAAGTACCTGCGACTGAGGCGAGCGTTCAACAAATTTTGTTTAAATCTTATTTATTTATTTATATTTTATTTAAAAAAACACAGAAGTGATATTTTGACGCGAAAAATACATTTTTGAAATGCGTGTTTTCGCAGACATTCACATGCCTGTTTGTGAGGGAGGTCAAAAACACCAAACCTAAATAACAATAACATGGACTTTATCTTTCTATGGCGGTCAAAAATAAACAAATAACTGTATGAGAGTATTTGTTTTGAGACATTTTTTGTGGTTTGTGCGAGTGCTGACCTGTCTATAGTTGCGTCTGTCCAGGGCCATCCTGTGCTGCCAGAAGTGCTTGAAGAAGGGTGGCAGGATCTCTGTCTTGATGTAGTTAGCTTCCACACCGTCAGTGCCACAGCACTGCTTCACCACCTGTGAGACAAAGCAGAAGGTGTTGGTCAAATGGTGGGGGTAGGGTGGTGATGGGAGGTACTATGCAGATTTTGTGTGTCTCCAACAAGTGCAGGTTGAGAACAGAGAAGAAATGTGTCAGCTCTGCTAGCTCTCGTGTTGGAAGTTTATCTAGCGGCATACAAGCCCTGATGCCACCACTTAGAGGTAGAACAGGCGAGAATTAGCCGCGGTGGTGGTCTTTAATGTTGGTGGGATCCTCCCCTACCTTGAGCACAATCTTCTTCATCTCCTCATCAGGGGACTGGAACTCTCTGATGAGGATCAGCATCACTTCCCTGGTGTAGTAGTTGGCGTACTCGGCATCCATCAGTGGGATGAGGTAACCGATAGCTTTGAGGAAGGCGGCCAAACCCTGTAGTCAAGAAAACGCAAACTCTTCATACAACTTCTGCGATGGTTAAACTATTTTGTGATGAGTGTTGTCTGAAGCTGCCAGTAGAGTATTGGTGGCCATTTTTAATGACCTCTACTGACAGCAGCAGCCCCAACGAGGAGACACTCTAGCAAGCAAATATTCACACTGTAGCCACATGAAGGCTTTGTGCTGGATGGTGATCTTGCATGTTTTTACTTTTAGAACTATGCTCACCTTTCCTCTGTGCTGTCTGATACCCTTCCAGAGGGGCTTGAGCACCGAGTCGAAGGATTCGATACCGTACGGTGTGGCGGCTTCAGCCAGAGCGGCGATGGCCAGGGCACTGATGGTCCTCACCTTCTGCTGCTCATCCACCAGACCTGCAGCACGGAAACCAAAGCACTTGTCAGAGTTGGCACATATCAACAGCGAAAGCAGCGCGACGGTGACAATCTTGCACGTGACCGACCGTGCTCGATGATCTCCACCAAGCTGCGGAGGTGAGGAAGGATGGCGCAGCCCATGAGAATGGCGATCTGCTGCACAATTTTGATGCCCGTGTGCCGGGCCTGCCAGGACTTCTTGCTCTTGCAGACGGCTTTGAGGAAGGGCAGCAGGGAGGGAATGCCCAGGGCGGACGCGACCACGGCAAAGGCTCTGGCGGTTGTGTTCCTGACGTACTCGTCCATGTTGTCGATGTCGGGTCGCATGGTGGAGATCATCGTTGCCAAGCCGGCAGCCTGGGAAGAGAGGAATTTTGGTTATGTGGGCGTGTTTGCATAATAGTTACTCATTGATCTGTGTGTAAAAACATGACTGTCACCAGGTTTGGGGTGAAAACAGACAAAACGTTGTCAAGCCTGTCTACTCTCGTCCTGGTGTTAATCTAGCCAACGACTCGGTCTGCTCTGACCACAGACTGGTCGAACAGGCTGCAATGGGTCGCAGGCAGAAAAAAAACCTTGAAGCATGCTTCAAAGTACCTTGGCCAAGTTGGAAATGATCTCTCTGCCTTCTACTCGGGCGTAGTAGTCCTCGTCAATCAGCAGGGGCTCGATCACCACCAGGATCTAAACACAGAACAGGTAGTTGATCACTTTTGCAAGTCCAATCGAAGGATTAAAAAGGCTGTAGAAGGGAAGTGGGGGTTACCTTGTGTACGTAGGGTCGAACCAAGTCATCCAGTTTGTAGAGGATGCGGTCGATAACTTTAACCAGCAGATGGCGCTCTTGGTCCTCGAGGGTGGGGGACATGAGCAGTGGCAGGATCTGGTTGAAAAGTGGTCCTGCCCCAAACTCGCGAGCTTTATCTGTGATTTGACGCAGGGCCGCCTACAAACATGAATAACAACGGTTTACACCACAAGGAAACAACATTTTCTCAACAGGATGTTTTGTCTGCTATATCCAGCAGAAGATTTGAGGCGGACCACAATGGGAGCCGCGGTTTGGTTTAGCAAGAATCATTCACAGTGATGCCAAGTACAGGCGGAGTGCTGGGTGTTGACCTTGCACATATACACTTTCTACGTCATCCAGAAAAATACATGCCCACTAGAAGACATATTTTATCCAAGAGGAGTATGGGGAAAAAATATTTTTGTGTAGGGTTGCCGACAATAAGAATTTTTAATACCATCGTTATATTACAATGCATAATACATGTCGATGACACATTCGAGCTGTGTCTGAAAAATTGACAATTGATAAGTAACCAGATATTAACAATAAAATACCAACTAGATAGTAATAGTTCTGACAAAATGATAAAACTAGAACAGGTGCAATATGCATAAAATTTCAGACGTCAGTATCCAAATTAATAATTGTTGTAAACTATTTTAAAAATGATTCTATTAGCATATACTGTACATGTCAAATAATATAATGTGATATGTATTGTTAGTGCAGGAGGCTGCAAAACATATCCCGATATAGATTTGAGATCATATCGCCCATTCCTACTGTTGGGTAAAATACTGCAGCATCCAGAGCTAAGCTTCTAGCATCTAAGGTAAGTAAAATTAGCACGTGTGTTTTGTCTAGTCATTATGTCCTCACATGGTACAAAATGTGGGAATGCACAAAGCAAGGTACCAACCTTTCTCATGGGCGGGGTTCCATTTTTAATCTTCAACAGCAGCTTCATGATCTTCCTTTCCTTCTGTTCTTCAGGACTCAAAGTGGATTCATCCACTTCAACCTGAGACAAACACACATTCAGACATGTTCAGTAAAGGCAGTTGGCTGATTTTTTTTTTCGGTTACGCGGCTTTGATGCTGACCAGCAGTTTGTCAAAATACTGGATGTCGTCGGGTTTGAGGAAGGGGAGGTTCCCAGAGGGTTGGTCGTTCATCTGCTTGGTGGTGCGGTCCTCTATTTGCATGTGGAAGCCCGTCATGCCGCCGATGGGTGTGGGGGTGGCGGCTAGCTTGCGGGCCGGTGTGCGTATGGGTACGTAGCCAGCTGGTGGAGGCAAGACCTGCACAGAGCGAGCAGATGAAACAGGATCGTAAAAGACTTGGAAAACGTAACGCGGAAGAAGATGGAATGGTGTGCTGACCTTGTATCCTTCGGGAAACATGGCATCGAGCTCATCATCTGTGAGGGGCCGGTTTCTCTCGTCGATCTCCCGCTCCCACCTCCAGGCCTGCAGCTGCTCTGGAGTCATGTTCATCAGGTGACCTGGACAAAACATTATGATGTGGCTTGTTTATCACAGAGGGCGGATTAGGACAATAGACAGTAAGGTGTTCCTACCTGGTGTTGGGGTGGCCATGTTCATGGCAGGCGTTCCTATCGGGGTCTTTCCAGGGGTCAGCAGTGGAGTCGAGGAGCCCATCTGACTAGCTGGGGTTTCATCCCAACGGGATTTCCTCTTGCTGGCCCCCGGCGTAGGGGTCTCCCCTACAGACTCGTCCCCCCTGTCTGTGCGTGGTGTTTCGGCCCAGCCACTCCCGTGTCCGGGGGTCTCCCTCTCTGTCTTTGGAGTTTCGTCCCAGCGGTTCTTGCGGACGCTTCCCGTGGCTCCTCCGTGGCCGGGTGTGGCATGGCCGGGAGTGTCCCTTCCGGGAGTAGCGGCGCCGGCCGGTGTGTGGCTTGGGGTGGGGTCCCACATGCGGGTGCTGGGGGTGGCGCCGGGGGTCTCGCTGCCTTTGGGTCGGCCGGGGGTTTCGTCCCAATGGCTGTTGGATGGTGTGTGTGCGGGAGTGTGTCCTGGGGTCTGGAAGATTTACAAAATATCAATACAACAATTCATTAATAACTCACTAGTGTGGGATTCTCCTAAATTACATTAATATACAGTAATACCTCGATTTACGAACCACTCACTGTACAAACTTACAAATCACAGACTGCATTAAAATGTGCCTTGATGTACATGTAATAAGCACACTACTTACAGTATAAAAACTTTGTGGGGCCCAACATAACTACTTCCTAGTTAGACAACATACCATAGGTCGCCTATACAGTACTGCCATCTAATGTCTTGGAAATACAACTGCGTAACAAGTAAGACTCAAATGTAATAGTAAATTTGGACAGCACAGTTATAATCAGCACATTTTAAATGTAACAATATTTTTTTATTATCCAACAATTACCGTAATACACACTTAAGCACAGAAAATCGGTACGGTTGAGTTCTGGTCTCGATTCCCAGGTACCAGCAATTGGTAACGTATCAACGTTAACTAAAATAGGGACTTTTGTTGAGGCTGGAACTAGGGCTGAGCTGATAAAACACTATCACTATATATCACAATAGACATTTAATCATATCAAAATAAAACGTGTTCGTTAAAACATTTGATAAAAATTTGGTCCGAAAAAAACGGGAAAAATAAAGCTTGGTTGGCTGCATAAACAAAGACACTCGCAGCCTGGTAAGCTCGCCAAACAGGAAGTGGTCGTGAAATGGGAGGGGCAAGCTAAACAACCAATCGCGTATCAGTATCAACCATCACTTTTGGTTGCACCATCTTGCTGTCCATTTTGGGGATTTTTCCCCCAAAACATACCGTAGTCCTTCCCAGCGCTTATCTTTTCTTATCAATACACGTCCGTTCCCTATTCGGATGTACGGAAACAGCTAGGAACTAAAGTGCAGGACTGTATAATCTGAAAATAAATAACCTAACAAATGTGCTATATTTAAAGATAATAATTTGGTCCTGTAATATTTTAATAATTATTGCATTACATTACTTTGTGGCACTAAATCTGCAAATACTTGTTCTTTTCAGGTTTCTCTAAGTTTACATTTTGCACTATTGTGTTACACTTTATTAGGCATTTCTTACATATTTCTTTTTTTCTTTCTTTTTTACAACCTTGAGGTTATTAAGTGTTTATTGTAAGTTTAGAATGTGTTTACATTGACTGATTGTGTTCCATGCTTGTATTGATATTTCATTTACTTTCTGCCTTGATAGGATACGTTTGAAGAAAACTTTTTTATCCTGGTCCACATTTCCATAGATCATAAAAAATATCAATAATTATTGATATGGACCAATATAAAAAAACATATATTGCGATACAGTTTTCAGCCATATCGCCCAGCGCTAGCTGGAAACTATTATTCATGCTTTATTTCTTATGTAAAAATTTACCTCAGTATACCAATTAAGAACAAATAAGGTTGGCAAATTGAGGTTCCACTGTAATGCTTATGTGGTGGGTTAATTCAAGAAAGAAAAAAAACCTCAGAACCGGCATCAGCCTGGTCCCAGCTGGACATCTTTTTGGGGGTGGAATTGGTGGGTGTTTGGTCAGCTGTCTGGTCCCAGCGACGCTTGCGTTTAGCGGCAGCTTGGCTGGCGGCCAACCCGTTGACAGCTTTCAGGTCGCCTGACTTGGCCTTCTCTACCATCTGCAGCCGGATCTCTCTCTGCAGGCATTAAAGACACCCGTCAGCCAACACGCTACAAAGCAAACAGGCTTCTTCCTCTCACCTCCTCCTTGGACAGGTTCTGCTCCCTCATGACGTCCATGTACGACCTGACCTGCAGCTTGGGGTCTGGCGTTTTGCCTCCTGCGCGAAAGAGCACCAAGAAGGACAGAGGACAGTCATCAGTGCACGTTGTCAGGGAACACTTTGCTCTTCACACCAAGCACAAACACAGCCAGCTAACCCTTACTTTCTTTTTACAAATTATGTTGCTGTGTGTTAAAAAAAACAACTGCTGATTCACACACAAAAAACATTACATTGAAATCTACATATTTCTTCCTCTCTTACATAGACATAGCATCATGAAGACATAAACAAGCAGATACATGGAGAGAAGAGCTTAGGTTTGTGGTGCTGTTTTGTTTTAAGTGGATATAGATGTTATAGCCATCACTGATGCAGGAGGTCCTGGGCTGTGCTCTTCAGAATACGTACACTTTCAGTGCCAAGGGTCCATCTGCAGTCAGACTTCAACCGGCAGAAAAGCAGCCTAGAAAATTGCTCTTTACCATTAGTAACACTTTGGAAAAGGGTTTGAACTTACACACAACAGTATACCACCTGTGTTGCATTGATATATATGGCACTCAAAAAAATTGCAAAAAATAAGAAAATATCTTCTCGGGGGACAACCCACAAAACATTATGCAACTTAAGGTTGATCTGGAAGTAAGGCTGTTTCCAAGCCAAATATTACAGAAAAATAAATAAATTAAAGGGTCTTTTCTTGGGAATCAAGAGTACGTCTAGCTGAGCAGATTCCCTTCAGAGTAACTAGCATGTGGACCCTGACAAAAAAAAAAACTATGCACTGTGTCCCCCATAACCTACACAGGATGAGTTGCTGCGCCCTTAACAGAGTGCAGTACAGGACTGGCAAAGCAGTACTGCTGTAGGAGAGAAATTAAGGACAGTTAGTATGGGCGTGTGGTATGGCGGCACACAATGTTCTTGATAACATATTTCTATTTTACAGAGCCTTTGTAAAATAAAAATATTGATATATTTCTGTGACAACAAAAGTACACACCGCTGTCGCTACATGCAGGCTACAAATTAGCCACCTGACGTTATTTTTGTTGGGAAAACTAGCTTCCTCTTATCAATAATATCAGTGTCCATTGCTAATAGGGATGGGCAGAACAGCTGTTGGTTGAGTTGTTATCTAGTAAATGGAGATACATTTGAAACAATTAAGGCTAATGTAAGTGCAATATTTGGGTACAACCGGCAGAATCGCTGACTGAATAATTATGTGAAATTTAGCTGCATGTACGCATGAAAATAGATGTTCGGAACATTTGGGTACAAATCCTCCCATTCTTTTATTGCGACACAATTGTTGGAAAAATTAGATTAGCTTGTTGGAGTTGACCAGGCTATTACAAATAGCACAATTATTAATACAAGCGGGCAAAGTTAGCAAATGTCAAATGCCCATCTGTCGTTGCTCAAATGCCCATATGTCGTTGCTTGTGCCCTATGCTTGTTATATGTTGCGTAACGTTATGATTAAAATATTGTTCTATGCTGAGTCTTCCTGGGAGTACAGCTATCGAGAAGACCTAGGAGCTGGGAGAGTCTACAGTCTTTGTGTTTCATTTAAGCTTGGACTAGCTACCTAATATTGACTTGTCGGGCGTGTATACATCATAGCGCTGCACAATTTAGCCTTACGGTCACGTGGGATTGTTAACCCTTCGACTCACACACGCAACCCATCTGCGACCCACGTCTCGTTAGGGCGAACTACCCGATTCCGACACCTAACCGCCTCTCCTATTCAAAAGCATGGTAATCCTACTAGGAGTTTAGCTTTTCTGCACAATGCAACTCTCCCCCGCCCCCACCAAAACCCTGATGTTTGTGGCAAAGGAAAAACTATCAGACAATAGACAAGGACATAGGATTGACCACAGAAAAGGCATGAAGTCTGGGAGGCATCAAACTGCATTGTGGTCGAAGGGTTGAACAGCTACCATGTGGTCATACATAGCAAAACCATGAAAAGTGAGGAAATAATACAAAGGGTCCGTATAATAACGACAGGAGGGGAGAATACGGCAAAATTTACCATCTGCAAAGGGGTCCAGACGCTCCGGCGAGATGATCATCTGCATGCGTCGACCTTTGTATTCGTCCTCCCGCTCTGCGATCTTCTGTGGCCGATGCTCCGCGAAAGGGTCATACTGCAAAGAAATGAATACAAAAAAATCAATTGTGGTATATGGGAAAATGTCCAGTATATCCTAATAATTCAGTCGTCTCCAGATTTTGTGGGATTTCTTGCATCCTATTATGCCTCATCGCTAAACAACCTTTTTTTATTGCGATGGTTGGATGCTTTTATTTTCAAAAACATGCAAAAAAATAAAACAGTAAAAATGATAACTAAGGTAAAAAAAATAATTAAAAATAGCAAACAACGGGGGGTGAACTCGCGTGATGTCACAAACTGCAAGTGAAGCAGATTGACCAACCTATGTGCTTTTTTGAATTTTTTTATGATCAGCTATTGTACTGTCATGTGACAAAAAAATATTTGGAAACAATTAGGTGTGTAAATAAACATTTACAAAAGCTTTCATACCGGTTTGTATCTAAGGCTAATAGTCTGGTGCGGCCAATATATGTAAAAATATTTATTTCTTCTAAAATTAAGTGGGTGCGGCTTAAATACTGGTGCACACTTTAGCCCGAAAAATTCGGTACATTAGGTAAAACTTGGTTAAAAGATTTCAGTGTGTGTGTAAAAGTATTTTTGAGCACATACTATACTGTGATAATAGTTATAACTGCGGTAATTTTGGTCACAATAACCGTAATATGAATTTTTTATATCATTACATCCCTACAACAATGTTTTAAATTTGTGGGACTTTTTTTTGTGATCACTGAAGCCGAAAAGCCTAAAACAACTAGAAAAAAGGTGCTTCAAATGTTGCATTGGTTTGTGGCTTTTTTCCCCAACAACATTGCATCCGTTTGTAATTGCCAAAATTTGTCAAAGTTTTAAGTTAATGGATTTTTTGCGATTGTTGCAACTTAAAACAAGTTGTGCGAAAAGCTGCAATGCTTTTCACTTGGCTTTTTGCTTTGCACTGCCTTTTTCCCCTCAACACTGCAAGCCTGAACACCAGCCAAATTCCTCAGGCTGAGGATTTTTTTTAATCAAATGTGGGGGGAAAATTGTTGCTTTAAAAATATCTATATTCTGTTAAAACAGTAATGCCAACAAACAAGCTATTTGGTTGTGTTTTTGTTATATTTTGGTTTAAAAATATATATAACTAAGCAAATTGTAAATAGCCTCTTTAAAGGGGAACTGCATTTTATTGGCCTATCATTCACAATCATTATGTAAGCCAAGAACACGTTTTCCCTTTTTTTTGTAATGCATTCTAAATATGCTAGCAAAAGTCACTCTATTCCACCTGTAAAGCGCTCTAAAAAACATCCAAAAACCTCCATCATCGAATAGATGCTGTAACAGGTACATTCGTAACATGTAATATTTACATATTTCGGTCATTTTAAGCATACGGTGGCGGAATAATTACACAAAGTTCGCTTTTCCCTTCAATAACAACATTACTAATCATGACAGACCTAATGAAAGAGAACAGAGATTACTTTGGGACAAATGATGGCACAAAACCTTCCATTTTGAGCCCTAATATAAAGAGGATGAGCTGCAAATTTTAAAATGTGTGCTAAACAGATCTAGCTTTAATGAAACACTAAGCATCATGTAGCCGTATTGTTAAGTGCTCAGCAAGATACACAAACTATGAACATAATAAAACGATCACCATTCCTGTTCCCACTGGGATGTTGACTGATCGAATGTTCATATCTTCCCGTTTAGATTAAGAATTAATTGTAATCCCCAGGAAGGGTTAAAATAAGGTGCCGCAAACAAGTGTGTTTTCATGTTTTTCTCGTAATATCTGAGTCTAAATTGAATGTTAAAGTTTACAATTTCTCGGTTAATGACCACGCCCTTCTACTCTCCAGGTGAGAGGCACGATTGATCATCTAAAATTAACATTTGACTCAGAGGCGATGCAGCAGCTCACCGACTCGAATATGACAACATAGCAGCATAAACTAGTTAGTTACAAAGCACGATATTTTACAACCTAGAATGCATAAAAAGAGAAAGACGTGTTCTTGGGCAACGTACTTGCTTTTAAATTGAATTATTACTTAATCGTTTTAAATTATTTTTGACCTGTTGTGGTATGACTGCTGTTGTTCTGTTGTATTGTCTTGTTGTAATTATTATCAGAATCAGAAATACTCTATTAATCCCCGTGGGGAAATTAAAATTTTCAGCACAATCCCATTCAAGATCAGACAAACATTACAGGGAGACAGAACAGGATCGCTGTTTTTTTGTGGTAATTATTATCAGAATCAGAATTACTCTATTAATCCCAGAGGGGAAATTTAAATTTTCAGCACAATCCTATTCAAGATCAGACAAACATTACAGGGAAACAGAACAGGATCGCTGTTATTTTTAATTTATTTGTTTGTTGTAATTAGGGCTGCAACAACTAATCGATTAAATCGATTATAAAAATAGTTGGCGATTAATTTAGTCATCGATTCGTTGGATCTATGCTATGCGCAGAGGCAATTTTTATTTTTATAAACCTTTATTTATAAACTGCAACATGTACAAACAGCTGAGAAACACTAATCAAAATAAGTATGGTGCCAGTATGCTGTTTTTTTCTTCAATAAAATACTGGAAAGGATAGAAATGTAGTTTGTCTCTTTTATCCGATTAATAATCGAAATAATAATCGACAGCTTAATCGATTATCAAATTAATCGTTAGTTGCAGCCCTAGTTGTAATTATTATCAGAAGTTATTGCAACTTTGTGTCCCCCTCTTTGTCAGGTCGCTCTTGAAAAGTGAATTTTAATGTCAATGAGTCTTTACCTGGTTAAACAAAATTGATTGATTGATATAGGGATTGTGAATACCGTATTTCCTTGAATTGCCGCCGGGTATATAGTATGCGCCTGCCTAGAATTACTGCCGGTTCAAACTCGTTTCGCAAAATAATTAGCGCATGCTTAGCATTACCGCCGGGTCAAACTTGTATCGCAAAATAATTAGCATATGCCTAGAATTTCTGCCGGGTCAAACTCGTCCTTCACCTGTCATCATTTTCAAAATGGAGGAGGCTGATTTCAATAATTCGAAATTGCATAAAGGGAAGAAGATTAAGAGCTATTCAGTAGGAGTTAAGGTCCAAGCTATTGAATATGCTAAAAAGAACAGTAAGCAGCTATGTTTTATTAATATACCGTAGCTGCGTGTGTCAAATATGAGTCATTAAATGACTCCCGCCTCCTGGTGGTCGAGGGCGCTAGTGATCCTTCTTGCGTCTACTCGGCTGCAGAAGAAGTGACAACAAGCAGCAACAGCTTTAGCAGCGATCGTTTATTTTTTCCTCTCGCTTGCACTTTTAACATGGAGGATTACATATCTAAAATAAAACAGTTTTCTAAACTGGACTTTCAATCGAAGCAGGAGGTAATAATTAAAGGAATATCTCCATCGAGACAGAGAGACTTTTAAAACTGAAGAAAGATAAGGAAGACTTCTATAAACAAGTTATAGATGCTTTTGGTCAGAAGGAGCTGCGCATGGACTTCATTTATAAGTAAAGGTAAGACCATAATAACGTTTTTTTAATTAAATGTGACTCCGAGGTACTTGAACTCCTCCACTGAGCCGGAAGGCAAAGCTCTCAATTTACCGGTCGATCTACGTTCCCATCCTCACCTATGGTCATGAGCTTTGGGTTATGACCGAAAGGACAAGATCACGGGTACAAGCGGCCGAAATGAGTTTCCTCCGCCGGGTGGCGGGGCTCTCCCTTAGAGATAGGGTGAGAAGCTCTGTCATCCGGGGGGAGCTCAAAGTAAAGCCGCTGCTCCTCCACATCGAGAGGAGCCATATGAGGTGGTTCGGGCATCTGGTCAGGATGCCACCCGATCTTCTCCCTCGGGAGGTGTTTAGGGCACGTCCAACCAGTAGGAGGCCACGGGGAAGACCCAGGACACGTTGGGAAGACTATGTCTCCCGGCTGGCCTGGGAACGCCTCGGGATCCCCCGGGAGGAGCTGGACTAAGTGGCTGGGGAGAGGGAAGTCTGGGCTTCCCTGCTTAGGCTGCTGCCCCTGCGACCCGACCTCGGATAAGCGGAAGAAGATGGATGGATGGATAATTAAATGTGCTTTTCATGATGGTATCCTTACATCACACTCAAATTTATAAGCGCAGGACTAAATTTACCGCATGCCTTTGGTAAATGCCGGAGTGATAAGAGGTTTTAAAATAATTAGCGCATGCTTGCCTTTACCGCATGGCTTTGGTAAGCGCTGGAGTGAGAAGAGGTTTTAAATTAATTACATACCTGCCAACTTTTGAAATCAGAAAAACCTAGTAGCTAGTAGCCAGGGTCCAGGGGCCGTAGGCCCCGGTAGGTCCAGGACAAAGTCCTGGTGGGGGGTTCAGGCTTCGCCCCCCGACGCAAAATGATTATTAGCATTCAGACAGGTTAAAATGTTGCTAAAACCATCACTTTTCTATCAGTCACAGTGACTTTTCAAAACAAAAATATTACAGCAAAAATCATATGGGTTGATTGACATGTTTATTCTGTAAGCTAACTTCAATAGTTTGAAATTATTTTGACAGTTAATGCCAGTTATCCTGTCAACCTTTCACAAGACTTCAATTTGTTAATTGAAAGTATAAACAGTATAAACACTTTTTACAGTAAACAAATGGTAAAACAGTACTAAACAATTCCATTAAAAAAAAAATTGGTGTCATTATTAACTTTCTGTCCAAGCTTGTATAATCTACTGCCTTGTTCAATTGTATAAAATATTCTGTGCCTAAAATTCACATTTCTATCACAATTATCATACTGTAAACATGGTAAGCTAACTTCATTAAAATTAATAGTCCTGTCAATAGCATGGAATTACAATTCAAATGTAGTTTTTTTGTAAGCCTTTCAAAAGAATTCAAAATATGAAAAATTAATGAAAATTAATTTAAGCCATCAGACACTTGAAAAGTGGCACATCACATCTCTAATGTAATCATTTTAACTTTTCAACAGAAATAGCACTGCAAAAATATTAAGGACATACTTCTGTATTTTGGTAGTTATGCTGTCAACATTTAACAAGATTTCTTCAACTTGGACTTGAAAGCATAAATAGTATAAACACTTTTAACAGTACTAAACAATTCCAATAGATAACATTGGTGTCATTACCTTTTTGTGGCTAAAATCCAAAAAACGTTGAAAGTTTTCCACTTGTATCGCTAGCAACGGCATTAGACTTGTGTTTTTTTGTCCCAACGTGGTCTTTTACATCGCTAATTCCTCCGTGTCCGATCGAAAAATCTTGTCTGCACAAGGTGCAATTCGCGTAGTTTTCACCCTTTTTGGAACGGATAATTATTCCCGGATAGGCTTTTGAATATTCTTCACGGAATGACTGCAGTTTTCTTTTCGGTTTAAGACTCGTTTGCGATTTTCTCCGGCTGATTCCATGATCGTTCGCTCGTTTGGAAACAATGGCAACAGGTGCCTCGTGCTTGGCAGCGGTGCTATAAATAGCCTCGCGCATTTTTAAAAAATATTTTTTTTAATTAATGAAAAACCGTATTTTTTATCACTGCAACCGTAACCCGGAATAGGTTGATGAAAACCGTACTAATTACGGGAAAACCGGAGTAGTTGGCAGGTATGTAATTACCACCCCGAACAATTCAAGGAAATATGGTATGTAAAATTCCAAAAAAATGACATTTCCCCTTAAACTTGGTGAAATCAACATTTCACCTGCAATGTGCATCTCTAGTGACTTACTTGTTCATCCGACTGAGGGATGGCGTTAAGGATGGCCACCGGAGCATGGTAACCCTGCTTCTTCTGACCCAGCAAACTTGTCGACGTGTCCTCTTCATCGTCCTAGAGGACATAAAAATGAGAGAAGTCTAGTCACGGTGCGCTAAGAAGCACAACCATGCTTGCTATAAAATGCAGACAAAAAAAGGGCATCGGAAAATGTCAACAACACGGTACAAAGCAGGTATAGCATGAGTAGATAGAAAACATCTTACATCTTCCTGTTCGTTGGCGGCGATGGAGGTGACGTAGCCAGCAAAGCGGCTGTCGCTTCCTCCATATATCTCCTGGTCAAAAAAGCCAGTGGAAACGAGGCCCACTCCTTGCTCTGCTGCTCCTTCTTCCAACAGAGTGGCCTTCATGCCCTGGATCTCCAGGATCTGGGCCTCGATGTCTTCGCAAGACAAAAAAAAATACGTAGACAAAGAAATAAATAGTTATGACACACTATCAAATACAGCGACTCTGACAACAACAATTAGCAATGTAGCCGTAACCACAACGTATTATAGCAATGGCATCGGTGAGAAGTTTAACATCAAATACATTTTCAATATCTGTTCTCATGCTTCACGGATGAATTAAATTAAATAATGTTGATACATTACGTAAATCATCACGATTTTCATGCCGACGGCCGGTAGCTAACATGCTAACAAGCTAGCAACCAGCGCCATTATCTAATTCAGACCGCGTTGTGTCGCATCCAAACCCGTTGCTTTTCTCCGAACATTTAACGGTGTATTTACGTACTCCGAACACAGAAATGTAACAGTAACAAACGCATCCAACAATGTGGTCGGGATTCGACTAAAAATACAGCATATTAGGGTGTTTTTTAAATTAATTTACCTTCGTGTGTTGTGGCGACCTTCGCCATTTTGATGGTGGTTGTTCGCGACTACAACCGGAAGCTAGTACGGACACAATGCCGGAAATGACGACACCTCAGTTGAAGCAAAACAGGAAAATAAAAAATAAAAAAATAAAATAAAACATACTACGACTTGTCTGAGAAACCTTAATATTGAATATGTTAATTTCTGTGATGATAAATGTTCCAACAAATATATGCGGGCAGTTTTAGTGAAATAATATTTTCCGGGCACAGTTCATAGACAATATAGGAGTTTACAAAAGTTGAGCTAAGGAAAATAAGGACAATATACAGGTAAAAGCCAGTAAATTAGAATATTTTGAAAAACTTGATTTATTTCAGTAATTGCATTCAAAAGGTGTAACTTGTACATTATATTTATTCATTGCACACAGACTGATGCATTCAAATGTTCATTTCATTTAATTTTGATGATTTGAAGTGGCAACAAATGAAATCCAAAATTCCGTGTGTCACAAAATTAGAATATTACTTAAGGCTAATACAAAAAAGGGATTTTTAGAAATGTTGGCCAACTGAAAAGCATGAAAATGAAAAATATGAGCATGTACAATACTCAATACTTGGTTGGAAATCCTTTTGCCTCAATTACTGCGTTAATGCGGCGTGGCATGGAGTCGATGAGTTTCTGGCACTGCTCAGGTGTTATGAGAGCCCAGGATGCTCTGATAGTGGCCTTCAACTCTTCTGCGTTTTTGGGTCTGGCATTCTGCATCTTCCTTTTCACAATACCCCACAGATTTTCTATGGGGCTAAGGTCAGGGGAGTTGGCGGGCCAATTTAGAACAGAAATACCATGGTCCGTAAACCAGGCACGGATAGATTTTGCGCTGTGTGCAGGCGCCAAGTCCTGTTGGAACTTGAAATCTCCATCTCCATAGAGCAGGTCAGCAGCAGGAAGCATGAAGTGCTCTAAAACTTGCTGGTAGACGGCTGCGTTGACCCTGGATCTCAGGAAACAGAGTGGACCGACACCAGCAGATGACATGGCACCCCAAACCATCACCCAACCATGCAAATTTTGCATTTCCTTTGGAAATCGAGGTCCCAGAGTCTGGAGGAAGACAGGAGAGGCACAGGATCCACGTTGCCTGAAGTCTAGTGTAAAGTTTCCACCATCAGTGATGGTTTGGGGTCCACTCTGTTTCCTGAGATCCAGGGTCAACGCAGCCGTCTACCAGCAAGTTTTAGAACACTTCATGCTTCCTGCTGCTGACCTGCTCTATGGAGATGGAGATTTCAAGTTCCAACAGGACTTGGCGCCTGCACACAGCGCAAAATCTACCCGTGCCTGGTTTACGGACCATGGTATTTCTGTTCTAAATTGGCCCGCCAACTCCCCTGACCTTAGCCCCATAGAAAATCTGTGGGGTATTGTGAAAAGGAAGATGCAGAATGCCAAACCCAAAAACGCAGAAGAGTTGAAGGCCACTATCAGAGCAACCTGGGCTCTCATAACACCTGAGCAGTGCCAGAAACTCATCGACTCCATGCCACGCCGCATTAACGCAGTAATTGAGGCAAAAGGAGCTCCAACCAAGTATTGAGTATTGTACATGCTCATATTTTTCATTTTCATACTTTTCAGTTGGCCAACATTTCTAAAAATCCCTTTTTTGTATTAGCCTTAAGTAATATTCTAATTTTGTGACACACGGAATTTTGGATTTTCATTTGTTACCATTTCAAATCATCAAAATTAAATGAAATAAACATTTGAATGCATCAGTCTGTGTGCAATGAATAAATATAATGTACAAGTTACACCTTTTGAATGCAATTACTGAAATAAATCAAGTTTTTCAAAATATTCTAATTTACTGGCTTTTACCTGTATATTACATATAGAGATGTCCGATAATGGCTTTTTTGCAGATATCCGATATTCCGATATTGTCCAACTCTTAATTACCGATTCCGATATCAACCGATACCGATATATACAGTCGTGGAATTAACACATAATTATGCCTAATTTTGTTGTGATGCCCCGTTGGATGCATTAAACAATGGTAACAAGGTTTTTCAAAATAAATCAACTCAAGTCATGGAAAAAAGTGCCAACATGGCACTGCCATATTTATTATTGAAGTCATAAAGTGCATTATTTTTTTTAACATGCCTCAAAAAAAAAAGCTTGGAATTTGGGACATGCTCTCCCTGAGAGAGCATTTGGAGGTTGAGGTGGGCAGGGTGGGGGGGCGGGGGGGGGGGGGGGGGGTGTACATTGTAGCGCCCCAGAGGAGTTAGTGCTACAAAAGGGTTCTGGGTATTTGTTCTGTTGTGTTTATGTTGTGTTCCGGTGCTGATGTTCTCCCGAAATGTGTTTGTCATTCTTGTTTGGTGTGGGTTCACAGTGTGGCGCATATTTGTAACAGTGTTAAAGTTGTTTATACAGTCACCCTCAGTGTGACCTGTATGGCTGTTGACCAAGTATGAATTGCATTCCCTTATGTGTGTGTGTGTGTGAAAAACCGTAGATATTATGTAATTGGGCCGGCACACAACGGCAGTGCCTTTAAGGTTTATTGGCACTCTGTACTTCTCCCTACGTCCTTGTTCACAGCAGCGTTTTAAAAAGTCATACATTTTACTTTTTGAAACCGATACCGATAATTTCCTATATTACATTTTTAAAGCATTTATCGGCCGATAATATCGGCAGTCCGATATTATCGGACATCTCTAATTACATTCACAATTCTTCATACAATTTAAAATTATTAATGGAATATACCCTTCAAAGGATTTTTTGAAACTTAAATTTAACATGGAGGTTGATGGCTGTTATATCTGTGGAGCTGTGTAGAGGATGTCAATCATCTGTTTGTGGAATGTGAGTGTGTACATGCGTTTTGGGAGGAGATCAGAGATTGGCTGAGAAACAAGGGTGTGGAGATGTCTTCATTCTCTATAGAAGAGATCAAATTTGGTATCTTTATAAATGAAAATGTTTGTCAACATTATTATGCTCCAGGCAAAAAATGTATACATAAATGTCGATTTTTGAAAGTGAGGCCTACATTTTCTAATTTGATTAATAGTTTACAATTATCAATCAAATCTTAAATGATGATTAAGAGTACAAAAGCCCTTAAATTGATATCTTTGTTAAAAACATTTAAAGTGATTTAAGTAGCCCTTTTTGTCTTTTTTCATATTTTTTTTATTATTTTTATTTATTATTATTGAATACTCTATTTGTATTTGCTTTTGTTTTCTTGCCTTGACATGTTTCGCTGATGTTGAAAGTGCCTTGACTTTTGTGTGCATTATAAATGTATGTTTGTTGTTCAATAAAAAAAAATTAAAAAAACTCTTATAAAAGTATAATTTCGAATATTAATACAATTAGTCATCGTAAGTTACACAGTTTTTTAAACAATACAACTAAACAACATAATGCCAGGAAATAGAAACCAGTATCTATGATGCCTAAAAATGCAGTTGAAAATCATAAAGATATTTGAACTAAACAGCAAAAATGTGGTATATTAAAAGAATAGCATTTCAGTCAATGTCTCAGTACTCAAAACTTTCTAGAATGAACATATTTGCAAACATATGTAAACACTTGACTGTACAAACCCCGTTTCCATATGAGTTGGGAAATTGTGTTAAATGTAAATATAAACGGAATACAATGATTTGCAAATCCTTCTCAACCCATATTCAATTGAATGCACTACAAAGACAAGATATTTGATGTTCAAACTCATAAACTTAATTTTTTTTTTTCAAATAATTAACTTAGAATTTCTTGGCTGCAACACGTGCCAAAGTAGTTGGGAAAGGGCATGTTCACCACTGTGTTACATGGCTTTTCCTTTTAACAACACTCAGTAAACGTTTGAGAACTGAGGAGAAACATTTTTTAAGCTTCTCAGGTGGAAATCTTTCCCATTCTTGCTTGATGTACAGCTTAAGTTGTTCAACAGTCCGGGGGTCTGCGTTGTGGTATTTTAGGCTTCATAATGCGCCACACATTTTCAATGGGAGACAGGTCTGGACTACAGGCAGGCCAGTCTAGTACCCGCACTCTTTTACTATGAAGCCACGTTGATGTAAAACGTGGCTTGGCATTGTCTTGCTGAAATAAGCAGGGGCGTTAACAGGTAACGTTGCTTGGATGGCAACATATGTTGCTCCAAAAACTGTATGTACCTTTCAGCATTAATGGCGCCTTCACAGATGTGTAAGTTACCCATGTCTTGGGCACTAATACACCCCCATACCATCACACATGCTGGCTTTTACACTTTGCGCTTATAACAATCCGGATGGTTCTTTTCCTCTTTGGTCCAGAGGACACGACGTCCACAGTTTCCAAAAACAATTTGAAATGTGGACTCGTCAGACCACAGAACACTTTTCCACTTTGTATCAGTCCATCTTAGATGAGCTCAGGCCCAGCGAAGCCGACGGCATTTCTGGGTGTTGTTGATAAACGGTTTTCGCCTTGCATAGGAGAGTTTTAACTTGCACTTACAGATGTATCGACCAACTGTAGTTACTGACAGTGGGTTTCTGAAGTGTTCCTGAGCCCATGTGGTGATATCCTTTACACACTGATGTCGCTTGTTGATGCAGTACAGCCTGAGGGATCGAAGGTCACGGGCTTAGCTGCTTACGTGCAGTGATTTCTCCAGATTCTCTGAACCCTTTGATGATATTACGGACCGTAGATGGTGAAATCCCTAAATTCCTTGCAACAGCTGGTTGAGAAAGGTTTTTCTTAAACTGTTCAACAATTTGCTCACACATTTGTTTACAAAATGGTAACCCACCCCATCCTTGTTTGTGAATGACTGAGCATTTCATGGAATCTACTTTTATACCCAATCATGGCACCCACCTGTTCCCAATTTGCCTGTTCACCTGTGGGATGTTCCAAATAAGTGTTTGATGAGCATTCCTCAACTTTATCAGTATTTATTGCCACCTTTCCCAACTTCTTTGTCACGTGTTGCTGGCATCAAATTCTAAAGTGAATGATTATTTGCAAAAAAAAAAAAAAAAGTTTATCAGTTTGAACATCAAATATGTTGTCTTTGTAGTACATTCAACTGAATATGGGTTGAAAATAATTTGCAAATCATTGTATTCTGTTTATATTTACATCTAACACAATTTCCCAATTCATATGGAAACGGGGTTTGTAGGTAACCTGAACCTTCTGGCATTATAGGCCACTTATTTTAAGTTTGGCTCTTTTGCACGTTTCATAAAATGCAAATGACAGCGGTTAAGTTGGCTTGTGTTAAATGAAAATTAGATATATAAACCATACTTGCCAACCTTGAGACCTACGATTTCGGGGGTGGGGGCGTGGTAGGGGGCGTGGTTAAGAGGGTAGGAGTATATTTACGGCTAGAATTCACCAAGTCAAGTATTTCATATATATATATTTATATTTATAAATATATATATATATATATATATATATATATATATATATATATATATATATATATAGAAAGAGAGAGAGAAATATAGAGAAATACTTGACTTTCAGTGAATTCTAGCTATATATATATATTTATTTTATATATATATATATATATATATATATATATATATGTATGTGTGGGGAAAAAAATCACAAGACTACTTCATCTCTACAGGCCTGTTTCATGAGGGGTTCCCTCCATCATCAGGAGATTTTTTTGAAAAAAAAAGATTTGAAAAATCTCCTGATGATTGAGGGAACCCCTCATGAAACAGGCCTGTAGAGATGAAGTAGTCTTGTGATTTTTTTTCCCACACATACATATATTGCGCTCTACTACGGTATCGAGCACTATTTTTTTGGATAACCTTATTAAGATATATATATAGAGAGAGAGAGAGAGAGAGAGAGAGAGAGAGAGAGAGAGAGAGAGAGAGAGAGAGAGAGAGAGAGAGAGAGAGAGAGAGAGAGAGAGAGAGAGAGGGAGGGAGAGAGAGAGAGAGAGAGAGAAATGTAGAGAAATGCTTGACTTTCAGTTAATTCTATCTATCTATATATATATATATATATATATATACTGTATATATATATATATATATATATATATATTTTAATTATATATATATATATATATATATATATATATATATATATATATATATATATATATATATATTGTCAGGCTTGGTAAAAAATGATAGGACTCAGATGCAGAGTAGGGAACTTTGACAAGCTTTTATTTTGACAGCTTCCTTTCACCTCCAAAGTCAAGAAATTACAATATCTATATTAACCAAAAAACTAATCGGCGAAAAAGGTTCCAAAAAATAGGAACAACCGAAAATCGCTCCGAACGGAGGAAAACACAAAAGCAAAGACGAACTATAATTGGCGCCGTATATGCTATAAAATGTATTAACAAAAAAACGCTCCAACAGGAGGAAGAAACAACAGCTATGAAAAATTCTACACTATCAAATCTAATAAAGTATAACAAAAATTGTCACTCAAAAATTTGAGGAAAGAATGAAAAATAACGGATAACGCACCACTTCGGCTGAATAAACTAAATAACAAAAAATCACTCCGCTGAGGAGGAAGAAAGGAAAACTCAAAATAGCAAGAAAGGATTCAGGATCAAGGCACATAAGCAAGAGACAAGGCAAGGTAAGGCAAGGCATGGACATAGGCATGGAAGCTAGAGAGCACGAATAAACGTGACAATCTGGCACAGAACAAAGGGAGGAGTGGGCTTATAAGACACATGAGGGTAATAGGGAACAGGTGGAAACAATCAGGGAACAGGGATGACGTCAGACTGATGACACAAAAGGAAGGGCAAGTGACCTGAAACAAGAGGAGAGTTACTTTTCAAACTAAAACATGCAAATCACAAGACAGAAAAAACCAAGACAAGACATCCCTCACCGTGGTGTGACATTATATATATATATATATATATATATATATATATATATATATATATATATATATATATATATATATATATATATATATATATATATATATATATAAATAAATACTTGAATTTCAGTGTTCATTTATTTACACATATACACACACATAACACTCATCTACTCATTGTTGAGTTAAGGGTTGAATTGTCCATCCTTGTTCAATTCTCTGTCACTATTTTTCTAACCTTGCTGAACACCCTTTATGACGATGCATTGCTGTGTGGCACGCACAAAAGTGCTTTCATCAAATGCACTAGAGTCTGGAATGTTCCATCTCTCCCTGGCATGGCCCAAAACCAGTCAATCCTTGCTTCCTGAGGAAGATCTTCACTGCCAAGCACTTGGTACTCCACTACTTCTTCCCGGAGGCTATCCAGGTCCAATCGCAGCTGCGGCTTGGAACTTACAAGCGTATTTCTTCATCTTACTCGTCGTCTCCTTGTTGTGGGCGCAGTTGTGCACTCTCTAAAAGCCGTAGATGTTATAACGTGATTGGGCAGGCACGCTGTTTATATTGTGGGAAAGCGGACGTGAAAACAGGCTGTCGACACGTCACTCAGGTCCGCATGGAGCTAGAGGGGGCGTGGCCTCCAGCTCCGGCTGAAAATTGGGAGATTTTCGGGAGAATATTTGTCCCGGGAGGTTTTCGGGAGAGGCACTGAATTTCGTGAGTCTCCCGGAAAAGTCCGGAGGGTTGGCAAGTAAGCACTACACTCTAACCTGAACTGATCCCACCGTCCCATTAGATCGGGGGTGTCCAACTCGTTTTCATTGAGGGCCACGTTGCAGCTATGGTTTCCCTCAGAGGGCCACTTATGATCATATGTAAATATAAATGTATATATATAATACATGTACACAATTGTCTATGCATTTTATTATTATGTATTTTTTTACGGACCTGGAAAAAAAAGAATGTGGATTTTACTGTAAAAAAAACAACAACTGGCAGCTCAGTCGGCAGAATTCTACTATAAAATTGGCGGCGTTTTATTTATTTATTTATTTAAACAGTACCACTGTTTTTGTCATGCCCCCTATCTTGTTTTTGTTGCAGTGACTGGTTTCCTTGTCACGGGTCGTAACCACCTGCGCGCACACCTGATGCTCATTTACTCCTGACTACTTAAGCTCTCCAGTGCCTTCACTCGGCGACAGTAGATTCCTGGTGTTTCACCCTTCCAGGCGTGTGCATCTCCTCGGCTTTGGCTCCACTCACGCTTCTCGTGTCCTGTGGCTAATTGTTACTTCTCCACACCCTCTGCACTCTTAAAACGAATGTGTTGGAAATCAACACATGTTTTGTGTAATGATGATTTCAACAAATGTTGTGTTAAGTCAAAGGATTTTCCTGAGGGGAAAGTTACACAGACATTCTACACAACATTGTGTCATGAGCTTTGGCCAATCAGCTGGAATGCCATAGTGTTTGAAAAAAAAAGAAAAAAAAAAGTCAGCTACATCAAACTCGACGTTTTAAGCACGTTTGCCTTTTCGTGGATCTATGTGGCCATTACCGGACCTCTGTGACAGTGTCAGTCCACATTTCTTAAAGGCCTACTGAAATGCAATTTTCTTATTTAAACGAGGATAGCAGGTCCATTCTATGTGTCATACTTGATCATTTCTCTTACTACTTAATACTTGATTGATATGCAAGATGGCGCCAGTATGTGCTTTGGCCTGCCGTCTCTTGCTGTCAGCTCTGTTCGTTTTTGTGTTTTTTGCGTCTATTTTCGTCTCTGTCAGCTCACTGCTTGTGTATGACCGCCAAACACTGTTGGATCTTTGCCCCTCTCCCACTGATATGATCAACTTCGACGTTGGTTTTTCGACGTCCCAGTCAGCTTTTTCACCTGGCCGGATTCCTGCCTTCCTTTCCCGCCCCCTGGCTCCTCTCCCCCGGCGGAAGCGTCTCCGGCGCCGCGGTAAACGTGGCGGCCAGCTGGTGAAAGTTAGGGCACTCCTGGCCCGGCTTCCCGTGGCTCCCCGAAGGAGGAATGGTGCGGTATCCGGTCTCCTCCTGCACCCACGCTCGCTCGATCCCATCGGCTCCTGGCTGGTTCCTATCGTTGGTTTGGAGGAAGAAGCTTGCTGTCGTCGCTCCTGCTGTCCCCGCCCCCGGAGGCGCGGGGTGGATCACCGCCACCTGCGGGCTGTGTGTCGGGCCCGCCCGGATTAATTGCGGCCTTGGACGTGTTGGCCCCCGCCAGGTTCGGTCTTGTGAACGCAAGATCTTTGACAAACAAAACTTTTATCCTGAAGGATTTCTTCACTTCCCGCGGACTGGACTTCCTCTGTGTGACGGAGACATGGCTGAGAGCCGGTGAGTCCGCCCCTCTTAACGAACTTCTGCCTCCGGAGTGTTCCTACTTTAATTCCCCACGGCCGTCCGGTCGAAAAGGAGGAGGATTAGCGGTCGTTTTTAAAAATGACTTTAAATGCCGTCAGATCCGCCTACAATCCTCCTTTTCAAGCTTCGAACTGTGCATGTTTGAACTGGGTCTTTCTGATGTCGTCCTGTGTGCCGTCATCTATCGACCACCCAAGTACCACAAAGACTTTATAACTGATTTTTCTGAATTTCTGGCTGAAATCCTGCCTATGATCGTGTCCTTATTGTGGGTGATTTTAATATTCACACCTGCTGTCCAGATGAGCCGCTTTCCAGGAGCTTCCTGAATATAATCGACTCATTTAACTTTGTACAGTCTGTGTGTGGTTCTACACATGAACGTGGGCATACACTCGATTTAGTGCTCTCGTATGGTTTGTGTGTTTTTAATTTGGACATTTGCGACGCTGTGTTCTCTGATCACATGCCGATCCTGTTTGATATTGCCACGCAGTGTCCAGTTAAATTGTGCACGCTCTCGCATGTTTAATTCTTCGTCTCCTGCTCGGTTCTCCTCTATTTTTTCGACTCTTTGTGATGATAATTCTGCAGCATCTGTGTGTCTGAATACTGAAGAGTTGGTTTCTGGGTTCAACTCTATCTGTTTACAAACACTGGACACGATCGCGCCTTTCAAATGCCGCCGCGCTAAAGCCACGCCTCAACCCTGGTTGAATGACGTCACTCGGGCTGCCAGGCGCGTATGTAGAAGAGCAGAGAGAAAATGGAAAAAAAGACAGGCTGCATGTGTCCTTTGCCATTTTTAAAGAAAGCCTGTTTTCCTTTCAGATGACTGTAAAAGCAGAAATGAATATATATCTATCTCAGATTATATCTTCTAACTGTAACAACCCCAGAGTTCTGTTTAAAACTATTAACACTGTCATTGATGCTCCCAAATCTGCTGGTTTTGATGCTTCTTTTGAATTCTGTGAAAATTGTCTCCATTTTTTCACTGACAAAATTGTGTCAACTAGAGCCAGTCTATCTCAGCCTTCATATGACCCTTCTGTTCCCCTGCATTTCTCTTCTGTTTTCCATCAGTTTGAGCCGGTGTCCTTTTCTTTTTTAAGTGACACAGTTAGTCATATGAAGCCCTCTGGTTCTCCTGCAGATGCCCTCCCACCTCGCCTGTTTAAGGAGGTACTTGCTACTATTGGATCAAGTGTCCTTAACATTATCAATAGTAGCCTCTCTTCTGGAATAGTTCCAGTAGAGTTTAAACATGCAGTGGTACGGCCTCTACTTAAAAAACCCAGCCTCGACCCCTCTCTCCTCTCTAACTTCAGACCTATCTCTAATCTTCCATACATTTCCAAAATATTAGAGAAGGTTGTCTACAGTCAGTTGCTGCCCTACTTAGAGGATAATGGTATCACTGAGCTGTTCCAGTCCGGTTTTAAAGCCCTCCACAGCACAGAGTCAGCGCTTCTAAAAGTTTTTAACGATATCCTCCTGTCCACTGATTCTGGTAAATATGTTGTCCTGGTGCTTTTAGATCTGTCTGCTGCGTTCGACACCGTCGACCACGCCACCTTAATCACTCGTCTTGAGAACTGTGTGGGCATTAAGGGCGTCGCCCTCAACTGGTTCCGGTCGTACCTAACCGACAGGAGTTTTTGTGTAAAAGTAGACAGTTTTATGTCGTCCACAGCTCCTTTACCACATGGGGTCCCCCAGGGCTCAATCCTTGCCCCAATTTTATTTGCGCTTTACCTTCTCCCCCTTGGTTCTATTTTTAGGAAGTACAGTATTGCATTTCATTTTTATGCCGATGACTGCCAGATTTATTTTCCCATGGCACAAAATAACACGGTTCAACGTCTTATTGACTGCCTGCACGACATCAAAGTCTGGCTTTCAGCTAACTTCCTGAGCCTAAATGAAGATAAAACAGAAGTTATGTTGTTCGGTCCAAGTCGCTCTCCCTCCCCCAACGTTGACCTCGGCACTCTGACCCCGTATCTCAGCGACTCTGTCACAAACCTGGGGGTAAAGTTTGACTCAGATTTTAAATTCGAAAAACAAATCAGCAGCGTCGTTCAAAAAAGCTTTTATCAATTACGCCAAATAGCGAAAGTGAAACCGCTTCTATCAAGACATGATCTTGAGAAATTAATCCACGCTTTTATCTCGACTCGTCTTGATTACTGTAATGCCCTGTATGTAGGCATTAGCCAGGCCTCCCTCGCCCGCCTGCAGCTCGTGCAGAACTCTGCTGCTCGTCTGCTAACACAGACCCGCAGACGTGAGCACATCACCCCTATTTTAGCGTCCCTTCACTGGCTCCCTGTGCGTTACCGAATACATTTTAAACTCCTTTTATTTGTTTTTAAATGTCTAAACAACCTCGCGCCAACCTATCTCTCCGACCTCCTTCAGCCTTACTGCCCCACCCGATCCTTAAGATCAGCCGATCAGCTGCTGTTGACGGTCCCTGACACAAGGCTGAAGCTTAGAGGTGACAGAGCTTTCGCCGTTGCTGCTCCCAAGCTCTGGAACGACCTACCCCTGAGTGTTAGACAAGCCTCCTCTCTTCCTGTTTTTAAATCTCTCTTAAAAACATACTTTTATTCCATGGCTTTTAACACTGAGTGATATCCATCCTGCAATGGCGCCCCATAATACACCTGCTGTGATCCTGTTTTTATGTTTTTATGTTTTTATTAATTCTATTTTAATTATTTATTTTTTATCATGTTCTGTTTGTGTTGTGTTGTGTTTGCTCGGTACTCGTTTTATCTTTTAACCTGCTCATTGTACAGCACTTTGGCTACCCCTGTGGTAAATTTTAAATGTGCTCTATAAATAAAGTTGATTTGATTTGATTTGATTATATCAAAAAATGTTAAATATAAGCTCAAAATATTTATAATATTACATTATATATATATATATATATATATATATATATATATACATACACACACACACACACACACACACACACATTATATATATATATATATATATATATATATATATATATATATATATATATATATATATATATATATATATATATATATATATATATATATATATATAATCACATGATTATTATAACATTAAAATATTATTATTAAATATTATTATTAAATATATATTTATTTGAGCTTGTATTTTAGAATTCAATTATGGTGTAGTACAAACATCATAAAAAAGAATAGTCTTTATTGTCATTCTATTCTGTAATATTTGCACTAATGCCATAATAATTTTAAAAAAAATTGTAAAAACACTCCATGTTTAAATAATTGTATTTATAATAATCATACAATGATAAGTAGTATTAATGTTTTTGTTACATTGTGTCATAATATTATCGTTATTGTTATTAAAAATATAATTTCAGTTTATTTTTCACAATTGTTCATGTATTATGGAATTAGTACGGATATCATACTTGTTCATTATCATTTATATTAATCATTTCACTTATTAATTCATAGATCAATATGGTTCTTTGGATGTAAGAATATAGCTAATTAAATTCATAATTAACCACTCAGTTATTCAATGTAAAATAAAGTTAAAACAATAATTCCGATTATAATACTTCCAATAATAACAATTATTATTATTATATTAAAACTGAAACAAATACAATAAATGATAATTAAAAAGTATGACATTACCTTTGCAATAAATAACTCAAAATATGACTTCAAACAAATGTGACAGTTGAGGGTTGATACATTAATATGCAGTCGCAAATGTAATTAAATTCTTAATTACATTTCATTAAAAATATTTGCCCATAAAAAAGTATGAGTGTGTATATTTCACTTTTGTTTAGGATTTTTAAAAAGTTACTAGTAAAGTTATTGTATTAATATATTTAATTATTTCACTTTTTAATTAATTAAATGTATAATTAACCACTCAGTTATTCAGTGTAAAAGAAAGTAATTGCAATAATAATACTTCCAATAATAATAATAAATATTATATTGTTAAATCTGAAACAAATAGAATTATAATTAAATATGGCATTTATACCTATACCATAGTTATCAAATTGTTTTAAATATAAGCTCAAAATATTTATAATGATATTATTAATAACATTAATACTAGTAGTAATAATAATAATAATTAAAAAAATACATAACATTAATGAATTCAACATTATTATTAATATAACATTAAGATATTTTTATTATTAAATATATATACTTATTTGAACTTGTATTTTAAAGAATTTAATTATGGTATAGTACAAACATAAAATAGAATAGTCTTTATTGTCTTTCTATTCTATATTTGTACTAATGCCAAAATAATTACATTAAAAATTGTAAACTTCAAGCTGAAATAATTGTATTTATAATAATGATAATAATAATAATAATATAAGTAGTATTAATGTTTTTTGTTTTTTTACATTACATCATATATTATTATTGTTATAACTATAATATCTGCAGCTTATTTTTCAAATTGTTGTATTTATTATTATGGTATTAGTACAAATACACACTTGTTCATTGTCATTCATATTAATCATTTCACTTTTGTATTAATTCATAAATGAATATGGATCTTTAGATGTAAGAATATAGCTAATTAAACTAACCACTCAGTTATTCAATGTAAAAGAAAGTTAAAACAATAATTACGATAGTAATACTTCCAATATTAAATATTATATTATTAAAACTGAAACAAACAAAACCTTTTTTTTTTTTTAAGTATGACATTTATACCATGCGTGGTTATAAAAAAATTTGAAATATAAGCTAAAAATATGTATAATGATATTATTAATAACATTAATGCTAGTAATAATAATAATAATAATAATAATAATATAAATGATAACATTAGTTAATTAAACATTAATATTATAACACTAAAATATTATTATTAATATATTTATTTTAACTTGTATTTTAGGATTTAATTAAGGTATAGTACAAACATGAAATAGAAAAGTCTTTATTGTCATTCTATTCTATATTTGTACAAATGCCATAATTAAATAAAAAAAATTAGTAAACTTCAAGCTTAATTTTTTTAATTTATAATAATAATAATAAAAGTTTTTTTTTGTTTGTTTTTTTACATTACATCATATATTATTGTTGTTATTATAACTATAATAATTTCAGCTTTTCACAATTTGTCATTTATTATTATGGTACTAGTACAAATGTCATATTTGTTCATTATTATTTGTATTAATCATTTCACTTTTTTTTATTAATTCATAGATCAATATGGATCTTTGGATGTAAGAATATAGCTAAATAAATTAACCACTCAGTTATTCAATGTAAAGGAAATTTAAAACAATCCATCCATCTTCTTCCGCTTATCCGAGGTCGGGTCGCGGGGGCAGCAGCCTAAGCAGGGAAGCCCAGACTTCCCTCTCCCCAGCCACTTCGTCCAGCTCCTCCCGGGGGATCCCGAGGCGTTCCCAGGCCAGCCGGGAGAGACAGTCTTCTCAACGTGTCCTGGGTCTTCCCCGTGGCCTCCTACCGGTCGGACGTGCACTAAACACCTCCCTAGGGAGGTGATCGGGTGGCATCCTGACCAGATGCCCGAACCACCTCATCTGGCTCCTCTCGATGTGGAGGAGCAGCTGCTTTACTTTGAGCTCCCCCCGGATGACAGAGCTTCTCACCCTATCTCTAAGGGAGAGCCCTGCCACCCGGCGGAGGAAACTCATTTCGGCCGCTTGTACCCGTGATCTTGTCCTTTCGGTCATAACCCAAAGCTCATGACCATAGGTGAGGATGGGAACGTAGATCGACCGGTAAATTGAGAGCTTTGCCTTCCGGCTCAGCTCCTTCTTCACCACAACGGATCGATACAGCGTCCGCATTACTGAAAATGCCGCACCGATCCGCCTGTCGATCTCACGATCCACTCTTCCCTCACTCGTGAACAAGACTTCGAGGTACTTGAACTCCTCCACTTGAGGCAGGGTCTCCTCCCCAACCCGAAGATGGCATTCCACCCTTTTCCGGGCGAGAACCATGGACTCGGACTTGGAGGTGCTGATTCTCATCCCAGTCGCTTCACACTCGGCTGCGAACCGATCCAGCGAGAGCTGAAGATCCTGGCCAGATGAAGCCATCAGGACCACATCATCTGCAAAAAGCAGAGACCTAATCCTGCAGCCACCAAACCAGATCCCCTCAACGCCTTGACTGCGCCTAGAAATTCTGTCCATAAAAGTTATGAACAGAATCGGTGACAAAGGGCAGCCTTGGCGGAGTCCAACCCTCACTGGAAACGTGTCCGACTTACTGCCGGCAATGCGGACCAAGCTCTGACACTGATCACACAGGGAGCGGACCGCCAAAATCAGACAGTCCGATACCCCATACTCTCTGAGCACTCCCCACAGGACTTCCCGAGGGACACGGTCGAATGCCTTCTCCAAGTCCACAAAACACATGTAGACTGGTTGGGCAAACTCCCATGCACCCTCAAGGACCCTGTCGAGAGTATAGAGCTGGTCCACAGTTCCACGACCAGGACGAAAACCACACTGTTCCTCCTGAATCCGAGGTTCGACTATCCGGCGTAGCCTCCTCTCCAGTACACCTGAATAGACCTTACCGGGAAGGCTGAGGAGTGTGATCCCACGATAGTTAGAACACACCCTCCGGTTCCCCTTCTTAAAGAGAGGAACCACCACCCCGGTCTGCCAATCCAGAGGTACTGACCCCGATGTCCACGCGATGCTGCAGAGTCTTGTCAACCAAGACAGCCCCACAGCATCCAGAGCCTTAAGGAACTCCGGGCGAATCTCATCCACCCCCGGGGCCTTGCCACCGAGGAGCTTTTTAACTACCTCAGCAACCTCAGCCCCAGAAATAGAAGAGCCCACCACAGATTCCCCAGGCACTGCTTCCTCATAGGAAGACGTGTTGGTGGGATTGAGGAGGTCTTCGAAGTATTCCCTCCACCGATCCACAACATCCGCAGTCGAGGTCAGCAGAACACCACCCTCGCCATACACGGTGTTGATAGTGCACTGCTTCCCTTTCCTGAGGCGGCGGATGGTGGTCCAGAATCGCTTCGAAGCCGTCCGGAAATCGTTTTCCATGGCTTCCCCGAACTCCTCCCATGTCCGAGTTTTTGCCTCCGCAACCGCTGAAGCCGCACACCGCTTGGCCTGTCGGTACTTGTCCGCTGCCTCAGGAGTCCCATGAGCCAAAAGAACCCGATAGGACTCCTTCTTCAGCTTGACAGCATCCCTCACCGCCGGTGTCCACCAACGGGTTCTAGGATTAACGCCACGACAGGCACCAACTACCTTGCGGCCACAGCTCCAATCAGCCGCCTCGACAATAGAGGCGCGGAACATGGTCCACTCGGACTCAATGTCCAGCACCTCCCTCGTGACATGTTCAAAGTTCTTCCGGAGGTGGGAATTGAAACTCTCTCTGACAGGAGATTCTGCCAGACGTTCCCAGCAAACCCTCACAATGCGTTTAAAACAATGATTATGATAATTATACTTCCAATAATAATTATTATATTATTAAAACTGAAACAAATAAAATAAATGATAATTAAAAAGTATGACATTTATACCTATACCATAGTTATAAAAAAAAGTTTAAATATAAGCTAAAAATATTTGTATGATTATATTATTAATAACATTATTACTGGTGTTATTATTATTAATAATAATAATAATAATAATATACATTATAACATTAATTAAGTAAATGTTATAACATTAAAATATTATTAAATATAAACATATTTCAACTGGTATTTTAGGATTTAGTTATGGTATAGTACAAAGATGAAATAGAATAGTCTTTATTGTCATTCTATTCTATCATATTTGTACTAATGCCATAATAATTACATTAAAAATAGTAAACTACAAGCTTAAATAATTGTATTTATAATAATAATAATAATAATAATAATAATAATATAAGTAGTATTAATGTTTTTGTTTTGTTTTTTACATTACATCATATACTATCGTTATTGTTATTATAACTATAATAATTTCATTTTATTTTTCACAATTTTTAATTTATTATTATGGTATTAGTAAAAATATGATACTTGTTCATTAATATTTATATTAATCATTTCACTTTTTTATTAATTCATAGTTCAATATGGATCTTTGGATGTAAGAATATAGCTAATTAAATTCATAATTAACCACTCAGTTATTCAATGTAAAAGAAAGTTAAAACAATAATTACGATAATAATACTTCAAATAATAATAATATATATAATAATAATAAATGTTAATTAAAAAGTATGACATTTATACCTATACAATAGTTATCAACATTTTTTTAAATATAAGCTCAAAATATGTTTTATGATAATAATATTATTAATAACATCATTACTGGTATAATTAATATCAATAATATAAATTATACAATTAATCAAATATTAGTCTAACATAAAAATAGTATTATTATTAAATATACAATTATTTTAACTTGTATTTTAGGATTTAATTATGGTAAAGTACAAATTTCATAAAATAGAACCGTCTTTATTGTAATTCTATTCTATATTTGTACTAATGCCATAATAAGTACATTAAAAATTGTAAACTACAAGCTTAAATAATTGTATTTATAATAATAATAATAATATTATTCGGTTTTTTTTGTTTGTTTTTTACATTACATCATATATTATTATTATAACTATAATAATTTCAGCTTATTTTTCAAAATGTTTTATTTATTATTATGGTACTAGTACAAATATCATACTTGTTCATTATTATTTATATTAATCATTTCACTTTTTTTTATTAATTCACACCTGAGATAGGCTCCAGCACCCCCCGCGACCCCGAACGGGACAAGGGGTAGAAAATGGATGGATAGATGGACAGATTTAGACACCTGATGATAAAGATTAAGGGTTATTTAATGTCCTCGGCTAACGTTATGGACTCATTTTGCTTCATTTTACTTCTCGTTGCCTTATTTGTATTTGACTTTATTAAATGTTTGGGTAGAATTTTTATGAAACTAAACAGTTTTTTTTTAAAGTCATATAGAAATGTATCAAAGCGGTTTATCTATTTTATGGAGGATTGTAATTTATCATAGAGCTGGCACCCAATGTTATTAAAAAGTATTGATTTTGAAGGGAGAATTGACTCTGAATCGAATCGTTACCCTCCCCAAAAGAATCAAATCGAAAGATTCACGGCCCTACCTGTACAGGACATTCTATGTTATACTCTTTTATTCTTACCTGTGAAAGATGTCCTCGGCACAATGTGCAGCCACCCTTGCAGTTGCAGAATTGTTTTTCTTCTTCCAAACAAAGATAAGAATTGTTAAGAATGAACATTGATCTTTTTCTTTAAAAAAAAAAAAAAAAAATAGTGTAAAAGAAGACAAATACAGGTAAAAGCCAGTGAATTTGAATATTTTGAAAAACTTGATTTATGTCAGTAATTGCATTCAAAAGGTGTAACTTGTACATTATATTTATTCATTGCACACAGACTGATGCATTCAAATGTTTATTTCATTTAATTTTGATGATTTGAAGTGGCAACAAATGAAAATCCAAAATTCCGTGTGTCACAAAATTAGAATATTACTTAAGGCTAATACAAAAAAGGGATTTTTAGAAATGTTGGCCAACTGAAAAGTATGAAAATGAAAAATATGAGCATGTACAATACTCAATACTTGGTTGGAGCTCCTTTTGCCTCAATTACTGCGTTAATGCGGCGTGGCATGGAGTCGATGAGTTTCTGGCACTGCTCAGGTGTTATGAGAGCCCAGGTTGCTCTGATAGTGGCCTTCAACTCTTCTGCGTTTTTGGGTCTGGCATTCTGCATCTTCCTTTTCACAATACCCCACAGATTTTCTATGGGGCTAAGGTCAGGGGAGTTGGCGGGCCAATTTAGAACAGAAATACCATGGTCCGTAAACCAGGCACGGGTAGATTTTGCGCTGTGTGCAGGCGCCAAGTCCTGTTGGAACTTGAAATCTCCATCTCCATAGAGCAGGTCAGCAGCAGGAAGCATGAAGTGCTCTAAAACTTGCTGGTAGACGGCTGCGTTGACCCTGGATCTCAGGAAACAGAGTGGACCGACACCACCAGATGACATGGCACCCCAAACCATCAATGATGGTGGAAACTTTACACTAGACTTCAGGCAACGTGGATCCTGTGCCTCTCCTGTCTTCCTCCAGACTCTGGGACCTCGATTTCCAAAGGAAATGCAAAATTTGCTTTCGTCAGAAAACATGACTTTGGACCACTCAGCAGCAGTCCAGCTGGTGTCGGTCCACTGGCTTTTACCTGTACATTCAAACGTGGCAATTCTCGCCAAATGATGAAAATTCCTGTATTATTTGAACAAACCGTCGGCTGTAAAGGAGTTGATTGCAGATTACTGACAGTCAGTGAAAGCATCACCGCTGCCCATTTAAGCAACAAATTGTTAAAAAAAAATACAAATAATAATAATAAATTGTGATATACACATTTTAACTACTAAACTGTTAACATTTCTGAATGAAAAGGTGAGTGTCCGACTAATGACTATTATGATGCAGGTGCGTTCAAAGTGTGCAGGATGAAGTAGAACAGCAACATTTTTAAGAATCCTGAATCCAGATTTGTATCAACCTCAAAATCTAAGCACATGTTCCTTATCACATTTCTGATAGTTCCTGAAAGTTCCATCAAAATCCACACTTGATGAAATGTGTTACCAACTAACGACAAACACCTGGTGGAGGTAACGAGATGGACAAACCTGAATCATCACCGTGTTTTGTTCTTTTTGTTGTTGAAAACTTCTTGATATCCATGTTTACATGCACCCCCGTGACCCCGAACGGGACAAGCGGTAGAAAAAGGTATGGATGGATGGAC